>NC_088645.1:23467603-23505103 GCF_964019385.1 Sycon ciliatum | reverse complement strand
AAAATCCGATTACTGTATTAAAATCAACTAATTTTCGGTGGCGATTTTATTTCGCTGATTTCGCCGCTTGGTACCGACCGGCCAAAGTAAATCGCAGGCCAAAGTTTGTCACAGAGGCAAATGATGCATGATTGAGCAATGGATGCATGTGAGAGCAAAAGTACCGATCGATTTCTTTTTGAAAACTCCAATCGGCCAAAGTTTAATGACGGCGAAAATTTCGTTTCTCATCGGCCAAAGTTTCTCATCGGCCAAAATTTGTTGATTTACAGTATAAGGAGATAAAAAGAAAAGAAGGAGCAAACCAAAAGTAGATGATATTAAAGAAATGACAATCTGCAATAAATTCTGCAAATACTTTTGCCTAACTCATAATATTCAAACTGATTGAAACGTTTTTGCAATACAATGATGTGGCCAATCAACGGAAAAAAAAACATTTCCATCAGTTCTTATAACATGTACGATGAGCTAGGCAAAAAAGCATAGCGTAGGGCCCTGAGCTTCCAAGCTCTCTCGTTTATTTGTTTGTTTGTGCCATCGGCATGACGGCGCTATCCCGTACCTGTCCCATATCATCAAGAGTACCGTAGCATCAAGAGAATGAGTTTGTATGCGAAGTGTATCGGGGGAATGCATGCAGGCCGACAGTGCAGTGCATCGAGCATTCAAGAGTTGCGTAGTGTAGACACGATACTGGTGAAGCGAGCTAAGACAGAGATCCGTGTTGTCAAGTCTGTCGAACCAGGCCTCAGGCAAACTGGCTGTTTACGAGTGTCCAGATAGCGCGCCGCGTATCAAGCGTCGCATCCTGAGAGAATCTGCATGCACCAGTATGCTGTGAAGTATGGCTGCCCTTTTATATGCAGGGTTCTACCGCATCTGATCTGTCTCGATAAGCGGTACGGCTCGGAATGTGACAACACGACAACGCCCGAAAACGATGCCTAAACGGAATGAAATGGAAACGCACTTCAAAGTGTTTTGAACCGTTTTCGTTCTCGTGTAAACGGTGAAAACAGTGAAAACGATTGGAAATAGAGCGCGGACATGGAAACCATTTCGCGCAGGATTATATTTCGTGGGAAATACCCAACCCTTGCGACCACCAGCACTTACCAACTCCAACTAACGTGTTACTTCCCGCCCTTGCGCCAAGCCAGCAAATGATAACTCCACTCTCCAGGCCGTTGATCGCCCGTTTTTCGTTTTCGTGTAAGGCCACGCCGTTTTTTTCTATGTTTCGCGTCACCTAATTCGATGAAATCAATGAGGGAGGGCGAAAAAAATAAAAAAAGCCATCCAAAAAAAGTGTACGTGCATTGAATTTGTGTACGTACGTGTACAGTGAAGCGACGCGGCACTGTTCATGTACAGACATGTACAATGTACATGAGTGTATCCCCTCTGCCATGCTTGTGGTCCAAACACAGGCAGCATGATGATTGTGTGACTTGCGGTCCAGCTTATTGCACACACATGTACAATGTACCAGGTACATGCGTTTGAGCTGAGTTACATTTTCCGGTTTTCTGGGTTTGCATTAGAATTGTATTGCATTTTCAAAAAAAAAAAATATTTTGTTCCGTTTTTTGTTTTTGTTGTTTTGAACTCCGGCTGTGAAATACATGCGCGCGGGGGACGCGAAACAGAGATAAAAAACGGTGTGGCCTAAATGGTTCAAAACAATTTGCCGTTCTCGTATAAACGGTTTGAAAACGATTCGAGGACAGCCCGTTTAAGTGAGAGAAAAATAACGATCCGCAATAAATTCTACAAATACTTTTGCCTAACTCATATTCAAACTGATTGAAACGTTTTTGCAATACAATGATGTAGCCAATCAAAGAAAAAGACATTTCCATCAGTTCTAATATCATGCACGATGCGCTAGGCAAAAAAGCATAGCGTAGGGCCCTGGGCTTCCAAGCTCTCTCGTTCCCATAGCTATGCAAAAGATGGCGGATGTCAAACCATGGCGCAGTGTCAAGAGCGAATGCCCCATGGGCCTCTCGAATGATAATAATTTGTGAGGATGTGTTTGTCACTTCGTCTCTTCATTGCTAAGCTACGGCATTATCATGGCAACTGAAGAATGGCTGTGACGTGACAATGGTGAGGTGCTGTGCTGTGTGGTGAGGTGCTGTGCTGTGTGGTGTGGTGACTGTACTCTCATTAACACCCTTTATATTACTAGTATCCTCAGTGTAATCTATCAGTATCGACTTTGCTTAGCCTTAATCTTCGCGCCTTAATCTTTGCGCCTAAGATGCGCCATTATGTTTCCCCCTTTTTTTGCTACAAAAGGGTGAAGTTCACTATCTGTTAGCCATTCTACATTATCAATCTTCACTGACGAGATCCTGATGATCGAAACAGCTGCTGTCTGAAGGAGCAGAGTACCAACTGAAGTGTCGTTTTGCTGATGGTGTGCTGTGGCAACGTGTTGAGGTCGGCCGGAGAGCGCAGCGGTGTAGTGTGGTGGTTGATAAGAATTTCAGTATAATTATGTAGATGACCAAATTTTCTTCTGCTATTTCCACTAAGAAACGAGCCCTGAAGGCATTTCAAACAAAAACCTTTCTCGGACAAAGATCTAGCTAGTTGCTAGTTCCATTCACAGAGATGAAGCTTGAAAGCCATAGATAACTGGGCTAAATAATTTAATTGGTCAAATGCACATGCATAGCGCACAAAATGAACACCCACACGGGTATGTACACGCCTACAGCCCTATAGTCCGTTTCAAAAAGATTAGCAATCAGGTTGTGGTCTTAAGAAGTATGAAGATAAGGGAATTTCTACAACAAAGTAGATAACAGGGCTTGTTAGGGCACGGCAAATTATTGTTCTGTGAAGGTTTCGGAACAATTGGACCAGCCGTTAAGGAATTAGAATTTCGGCCAGGTTTCTGGCCTTTTCCCTTGGTTTACAATTAGCCCTGGAAACCAGTATCGATTTTTTTTATCAAAACCCACGATTTATTCTTTCCTTTTTGGCTTTGTGGATATGAATACTGTCTGCTGACCATGAAGTTGCGAGTTCAAATCCCAACCTATGTTCGTCAAACTTTTTTTCCAATGGTTTGCTGATCGTGAAAGACAAAGAAGGTGGCTGCGCCAAACGACTTGTTATTGTTGGAGCTGGCGCTTCCTGCCGAACTGACTGACACTTGACTGGCTCACGCCATGTGAACACACCCACAACACTGAAACGGTGTGAGTGAATACGGAAGTCATTGCGCTGTAGCTACATGTACGTGTTGAATACACTGGCACATAGATCGATCGATTTCTTTGTCAGAATTATTTTAGAATTTCAAGATCGCCAATTTTTGAATTTAGGACTCAAAGCCGTCCTATCAGTTTGCACAGGCGTCTGCTTTTCTCAAAATGTCGTCGAAGTCACACGGATAGCTTTGCCAAGTCATGGCGTTGGGAATGAGTCTGTGTCGATGTCGTTTTCGTCACATGGTGAGAATAAAATTGCATCGCAGCTCAAAGAGACTATTTGGTCACAAAGCGGCTGCTCGTCAACATTTACCACACTTTCGACATGTCTTCTCTGACTTCATATCCCATCTATATGCGGAAGAGGGCTGTGTTTACATGAGAATTTTCAACCCGGGTCGAGTTCAGCCCGGGTTGAAAGTCTGTACGATAGACAAAATAGGTGAGCGTTTACATTAAGGCAGTTGACCCGGGTCAAATACTGACATGCCGCCAAAAGTCCACTTCTAGAGTCCTGCATGATCACGTGAATACTTTCGCGCAAAATTTGCCTGTGCACTGCTATTCAAACCTGGGGCAAGATACGCACAGAAGTACGTTAGTACAATTTCTTCGACCCGGGTTGATTTCAACCCTCCCCTTGGGCGAAATTAAAACCCGGGTCAAGCGCAATGCGTCATGTAAACGCGCCATTCATTTTGTGTACATGGCGGGTTGAAATCTGACCCGGGTCGAACTCAACCTGGGTTGAAACGCCTCATGTAAACACAGCCTAGGACTCGTTTGTTGTAAACCAGACGTACACGTACCGCCGTGAGTGAGTTCTCATTTTTCATGCTTTCACGCGGAATAGTTCTTCGAGTTCACAGTGAGATTTTCCAGGCAGCGTTCGAGCGCTCATACGGTAAGACGGCAAACTCCCCGGGCGATCGCCAGGATTGCTAATCTTTCTGAAACTGACTGGAGTACAGAACTCCGTACATCTGTACAATATGCATAAGGACCACTTTCCGTTCATCACCGGCACTCCGTCATCGCCACCAACCACCACCACAGTCGCCGTCGTAGTAGTTGCCACCACCACCACCACAACTAAATCAAGTGTTCATGGACAACAACAATAACCACTGGCATCTATGAGGAGGAGAATCAGAGCACCAGCTACAGACGACAGAGCTTACCCACCACGCAGGGATTGGCCGTGATACACCTAAGCACAGGGATGATATGAGCATGCAGAAACACAACGGAAATCAGAGACCAGCATTGAGATCAATTACTGCTATTTTGTTGTTCGATCTACCTTGCCGGACTTTATTCAAGTACACAAGATAAATGCAAGCTAAAAGGTGATATTTTGCTTCGACCAAAAAACCAGCTGGTCAAGTGACAATGGGGTGAGTTTTTACCGAAACTTGTTGGGCAGTAGAATGCCGTAATTGCGAATGATTATGCTCCTGGCAATTTGAACATTCGCATTTTTTAAATGTGATTCGCTTCCCAAAGTAAGTAAGTAAATTATCGTATCCGTCCCCGAAGGGAACTCACGACGGCCGCTAACACCCGATAAACCCTAGCGGCAGATGCAGCGCCTAACGGTGGGGGTGAGTGGGTAAGTCTCACAACCACTGGCACAAGTGCCGAAAACGACCCCATTAGCTGCATCCATGTACCCCTTGTGCCTGGCCACAAGTTCCCAGTTGACTGTGGGTAGCAGCACGGCTGGAAAAACCGCTCCCAGGCAGGACTTGAACCAGGTACCTCTCGTATCTCAATCATGGTCTTTGACCAACCCACTGTGCCTGTCTTTTGGCTTCCCAAAGATGCCATAATTTTTCGCAACTTATGCTTTTCGCAACCGTGCCAAAACAAGTGCTAGTTGCTGAAATCGCATCCATATTTTCAGAAAAAGCTCAAAAGTTGCTAATATCGCAACCTAAAATTGGAGAGGTCTTGTGCAAAAACTTACAAAAAAGGGAGAAGTGCAGCGACAGCAAACTCGTACATCTACATCCTTTCCTACACCACTTTACACAGTGCCAGTAGCCTGTTGCATGTACATGTATCCTACATCATGTAGATCTACATCATTCCAGTGCAAGGGAATGCACATTATCATAACTACCGTTGATCTACTGTTTCTCTGAAATCAGTCTGAAGGCAGGTGAGAAATGAGCGAGTACGAGTATGCATTTGTCCGACATGTAGTCGGTGAGTCGGTGACTAGACCTTTTGACCCCATGCCATGGGGTCAATTCAGACTCAATTGGGCTTGAAAGTGATGACGTCAAAAACGGCCAAGGAGTAGTAAGTTGACATCAGATTTCTATTTTGGATCCACTAAGGTGTGACTTCGCTATTGCCTCAGTATGTGGGTGCATAGCAACCCACTCATGTCGTATGCAGGTGTGACTTTTACTTCGCCACCAGTTGTCAACCCTCCCCCAGTAGCCAAGGCAGTCAGTTTCACTGGCTACATCACCTTGCTGTGAGTAAGACCGCTTGAAATGTGCTTGGATCCATACAAAAACTGGATCCAAGTGGATCCAGTTTTTGAATTTTTGAAATTGTTGCTATGCTGTGACGTAGCACTTTCAAGCCCTATTGCGCCAAGGTTGCGGAAAAGTTGCGAAATAGTTCACGAAAATTGCGAAAGTTGCGAAAATTGCGAAAGTTGCGATTTCTTCCTAAACAACAAAAAGTTGCGAAAAAAGTGGCGAGCATCTTTGGGGAAGGGCTACACACCACATCCTTTACAGTAAAACCTGCGATCACCGCACGCACGCCCTTGGTGCAGCGCAAACTGATATGTTACTATTTATTTGATGATGAAGAAGAAAAAGAAGAAGACTTGGGAGAAAAAAAAACAGGAAGAAGAAGCACACTCAACAGGAGAACCAGATTCCTAATACGTGTGTGTGTGTGTGTGTGTGTGTGTGTGTGTGCGCGCGCGTGTGTGTGTGTGTGTGTGTGTGTGTGTGTGTGTGTGTGTGTGTGTGTGTGTGTGTGTATGTGAGCTGGCCAGAAAAAGCCACTTCATAGCTGTGTGGTGTAGACCAGGCTGAATAGTGGCGGTCAATTCTTCAGCCTTGCAAGCTGTTGAATGGTGCAATCCTAGCACAAGCTGCTATGGCTTCTGCTGTAGCATCGCTATCATCGCCTCTGGCGATGGGTGTCCAAGGGGGGGGGGGGGTGTATGTGTGTGTGTGTGTGTGTGTGTGTGTGTATGTGTGTGTGTGTGTGTGTGAGTGCGTGCGTGCATGCAAAGTAATACAAATATGACGTAATGAGTAGATGCACATCACGCCCCTTCGAGATGTTGCGAAACATGTGACAGCAACACGTACCATAAATAAAACAAAAATGAAGAATGAAAACAACAAAGCCAAGGCAGCAGAAATTGACAGTAGTGATCAGAAATGTTAATCATAGGACTGTCCATGATGTGAACCAACGTTTAAACACTGGTGTGGCTTGCGCTAACGGGTGCTGAGGCGGTGGCGGCAGGGAAGAGGCGGCAGCAGCAGCCGGCAGGACAACCAACGATGCAGGCACAAGTGGGCGATACGGACGCAGGAATCTGCGGTTCTGCCAGTAAATTCGACCACTAGCCAGCTTCACTAGATAATCCCGATGACTACCGACAGCAACAACGATCCCACGCATAGACCACTGTTTGGTGCGCGGGTGCTGAATGTCCACGTGAGTGCCGATGCGGAGCTGCTGCAATGAGCGACGAGTTGGCGATGTGTTTGCGACTGCATCATCAGATGGCATGGCATTCTCATCAAGGGTTGTCGCCTTGGATAGCCAGGAGGAATCAAACTCCTTCCAATATGCCATAACAAACGAACTGGGGACTACCATCGATACATAGAACGGCAGGAACACCGGCAAGAAAGCACCATTCTTGTGTGCTCACGATGGTAGCTGTGAGTCAGTCAAGTGACAATTCAAGTCGGCAGGAAAACCGCAAGCTCCCATGTACGGAGCAACGCACAATTCCCTAAGTATCGCCGAAGTCGCACCAATCTCTTCTTCACAATGGTGTCCCCAGCGCAGGCTTGAGAATTAGATTGTTTGTAGGCAACGACGTTGCGAATGGCCAACGACCCTCGGCATTTGTCCAGCACCTCCATGAGCGATACTGCCTCATGCTGCTATCTGGTGTTCATGAGATGCTTGTCGTGCTGAAACGAAGTGTCTCTGTAAGTTTGTATCACTGGTGATGGTTTGGTCTGGAGAGCACTATAAGTTTTGCTCTTTATACAATCTTCCTCAGCCTATTCAAGCTCAACACTGTGTGTTGAGCAGGGACTGGTGCTTTCTTGCAGGTTTGCCGAGTGGAAGGTTCGATGGACTTCTCGTGTGCTCTGGCTGGCAGTCGTGAGTCAGTCAAGTGAGTCGGCAGAAAAAGCGCGAGCTTCCATGTAGGGAGCAACACACGATTCCCCAGAGTGGAGCGATTACTGTATAAGTTGTTTGTCACAGGTAAACTTGAGAGTTTAAAAAAATCTTTCCCGTATCCCGCGTTTGATTGGGGTCCGCTTGTTGCGGTGAATTTTCAATGACACTCATACCTTGGTTATCCGGACCCCGACGTTACGGGCACTTCAGTCTACCGGGCACACTTTGGACGAGTTTTAGTAGAAATATTACTACTCTTTTGACGAGTTTCAGTGGAAATATTACTACTCTTTTGTCACTTTTCGTGGAAATGGTGATGTCACATGCCATATCCACGGCCTTTCCCATCAAAATGTATGTGATTCGGAGTAACAGACATGTCGAAGTTACGATCAGTGCGCAGTCCCAGACAGCCCTGATAAAGGACGTATGAGTGTACTGCACTCTGGCCCATGAAAATGTGTCTGGTCATACAGTCAACTTTGCGTATAACGACACTCGGCGGGGCATCAGAAAAGTGTCCTTATTCGCAAAGTGCCGTTATACCCGAAGTCTCATTATATGTATTACAGTTAGATGGGACTTTGCTCTGGGCATGGAAATTCTGTCGTTATTCGCAAATTTTCATTATATCCGCAGTCGTTATTAGCGAAGTTGACTGTACAGGATTCCCCTTGGTATAGAGTCCGACAAACACAGGTGTTTACTGATTAACTTTGCTTTCGGCAGAATTCATTTTGACTTCTCATGTCCTCGCTTTCATGCCCTTTTAGAAGCCTTGCTTTGAATTTTTTGCTCTAGATTTTGGAGGCTTGAATCACCATACATCAAGTAGAAGGATGTCACTGTACTTCACGTAATGGCCTCGGCTATTATAGAATTTCCATCAAAAATACTTGATAAAATGAAGAAATACGGCATCTCCTTACCTCGAGACGAACAGGAATTAAGGCCCCTAGCATAATCATGAAACGAAGGTATCGGCAGTCTCTCCCGAAGCACGTGTAGCTCGTTGACTCGCGCCATCGCCGTCTCCATGACCTTCAGCAACGTCTCCACATCCGAGCAGAGTAGCCATGTGGATGCAACATCCTGCGTGTCCTCCGTGTTGAGAGCAGTAAGGCGTTCCCGCAGTTTGCTGCGCCGCTCTGCAATCTCTTGCACAACAGTGACTAGTGGCGTCCTCTCATGTTTCCACAAGAGAACATTCAGGTTTGCACTCTGCTCCTCAAGTTTGGCGATTGCTTCTTCGAGCACTCTGAGACGCTCTTTGAGTTCCCTTTCGTCGCTGTCGTAACCATGGAGACGATTCTCCAGAACACACTTCTCCTCACGTAGCTTGCTGGTGCTTTCCTTGAGCTGTTCATGCTCCTGGTGCGCCCTTGGTACTTCTTGGAGCAGGTGATCTGCTGAACCGGTGTGAAGTGCTTCCAGGCATAGTCGAGTGTCAGTGAGGATGGGACGTTTGTCTGGGTCCGGTTCCAGCAATGTCATCACTAGCGTGTTGAATTCAGTTACGTACTCACTGGGTAATGGTTTGATGTCGACATGTTCCATGTTGTACATCACCTCGTGACCATTTCTGTATGCGCCTGGATAGTCAGGTAGCGGATGAGCTTTCATCACAAACTCGTATATCAGGACGCCCACAGTCCAGCCGGTCTGCCTGTCATACTCAGTCCATGAACAGCCGCCGCCAACCGACCATCCCCGGCAGTAGGACTGTCTGTGAACCTCCGGTGCAGCATGCTGGGTGTTGTCCAAACCGTAGCTAAAGTATTGCAAGTCGTTTTCGAGGTCCAGGTACTTTTCACGACCAATCCCTGCCAGGACAATGTCGCCATTGCTGTTGAGTAGCAAGTGTTCCAATTTCAGGTCACAGTGCACTATGCCTTTGTCCTTCAAGAAACACACAGCATCCACCAGTTGCATGGACCATTTCTTGGCCTGTGCATAGGGCACTGGTCTGTCACCACGACTTTTCACATAATCCGCAACTGTTTGCTCGTGGAGATCAAACAATACAAACTGGGCACGGCGACCACTGCGAGCAGACGCTGACTTATCTATAGCACCCTTCACATGCTCAGGTAGCTGCTCCCACAGCTCATCCTCAATGATATCCTCAAACCACGTCAAAATACCAACGACATTCTTGTGCCTCAGGACTCGACTACGTTTCACCCACTCATGCTCTCGAATATAGGTAGGCCTGCTAATGTCGTCGATTGCAGGGATGGGCGACCGACCGCCAGTCGACCTGAATGCGGCCGAACTCCAACTTCGTTTATAGTGGTAGAACAACTTGAGCGCGTATAATTTATTAGGCGGCAGTCCGCCCAGCGTGCACCGCACAGCGAATACGCTACCCTGAGAGCCATGGGCTAACACTCGGACAAACTGGAAATCCGAGGAGAGCGCGTGGTGCAGGATGGACCGCTGCTCTTCAACATCAACATCAGCTACTTCGGGATTTGAATGAAACGAAGCCATTGCCGGCATTGGAGGCGCCAACACTCACTTCATAATTCACAGTAGCTAGGCTGTGACTGACACACGTACAGACTAGTGACCAGATTCTACGAGCAGAGCCTTACGGCCTTGGCGACTCCGCGACGAGATGCAACCAACTGCTGCTACCGGTAGCCCAATCCGAGACAGTCAGTAGATCTACCCAGGGTGTCCTTATCCCAACACTACAAGTCAACGGAAAGTTCTCAATGATTATCATGATTATGTCCAGCTGAGCAAACAGGAGCCGTTCAAACGAATCCGTCAGAAAAAATCAGAAGGAAAAGCTGCGGAAATCACTGTTTCTGGCTATCGAGCCTGTCCCCGGTTTTGCAGTCACTCTTTAGCCTTGGCATGGAGTCGAGTGGGAACATTTTGGACCGGTCGCACATATATTCGGACGCAGCCGGCCGGAAATGCGAATCCGCACTGCTGTTCAACTCTGGGCTTGAAACCAGGACTTCAGACCGTCTACAGTAAGATCGGGCACCGAAGAACGCAGGGGCTCGAGCGCAGCCTAGGAAAGTAAGTTCTTAGCCAGACCGTTCTTATTCACACGCGCGCGGCGAGTCGAGTGACGTCATGACGTTTGTCATGTACACACGTGGTAGTGCAATGTACAAGTGTAGTACTTCTAAACTAGTGGGTGTCGTAAATGGGAATGACTGTACATGTAGCAGTTACTGTTTACACGTGTACATGACACTCACCTCCCATACATGTACAATGTAGATCTACGTACAATGTAGATCTAGTGTTCTTAAATCTGATAATTCTAGCCTGGACTGTTCTTAAATTTTGCCGGTTTTCCAGCCTGGGTGTTCTTCGGCGAGGTGTTCTTCGGCGCCCGATCTTACTGTACTGTACAATCATAATAAATTCTTTATCATTGACCGGGGTTGGGAAAGGTGGCCTCTGCCCTCTGGTCGACTCCATCGAAGACGTTTGAGGTTATCGAGCCCTTTGCGGAGCTTGTCCTAAGTAAATGGTCCGCTGTTCGGTGACCTTCAAACGTCAAGTGTAGATCTACCAGTCTTCGTGACCTGATTGCACAGTCTCGACGCTCGCATCATTTGCGTTCTTGGCCACGTATAAACAGTTCAGAGTAGAGCCTACACGCTCTCTTCCATTGACACTGCAATAGTTCAACTCATATCACAATAATCATTCCGACGTTTCGGCAAATTGCCTTCATCAGGTTCACGAACCTGATGAAGGCAATTTGCCGAAACGTTGGAATGATTATTGTGAAATGAGTTGAACAGAACTATTGCAGTCTCAATGGAAGAGAGCGTGTAGGCTCTGCTCTGAACTAAGTAATAGTTACTTTTAGAATTCTGAAGTAACAATCCCTGGCTTGGCTGGGCTTGCATACAACTGTAGTATATCGGAGCTTCGATTATGACAGTGTAATGCCAGTCCCAAAGGGACTTTCCCTTGCTCAAGATCGAGACAGCACTTCAAAGAGTGCACGGACTAAATCAGATCTTGAACAGTCAGACGTGCACAATTTAGCAGAAAACTGACAAGGAGTACTGAGACATTCCAGGGCATGAAAGACAGCTTGAGCGCTGCTCGATAGCGCTAAAGGCCACCAACTAAACCATAATCTTGAACAATTTAGCACACAATTGACAAGGCGTGCTGACACATTAGAGAGGTTAAGGGCATGTTCGAATAGTCTTCATCAACATTACCGTTCAAACAATTTTTTAAAGGAGATTAGTTGAAGTGCCCCTATAGAACGGTTTCTATCATTTTAGAGTTTTTCAGTGGAATTGTCATGGCGATAATGACATCCGATCGGATCTACAATCTCGACGCACACATGACGTAGCTATTCCAAACTCTTCGCAACTAATTCACCTCTCCCATCGGATGAGGTTGTGGAATTTCGAGGAGTTTCGTTTTCTGAAGAGGCCAATGAGGCACCTCTTCAGAAAAACGAAACTCCTCGAAAAGTCAAAGAGTGACAATTCCAACGCACCCTATTAAAGATGCACGTTATTTCTGACATGACGCGAAAGTTCAGCTCGCGTTATTTGACTCGCGCGTCGAAAAACAACGCGAGTGACCTGCAGCTCACGTCGAAATTTGGAGTTTTACGCCAAATTTGACGTGAAATTGCGCGTCACGTCGAAAATAACGCGCATCTTAATAGAGAGGTTAATAATACATGTATGTTCACGTCAAATTTGGAGTTAAACTCCAAATTTCGATGTGAGCAGCAGGTAACTCGCGTTGTTTTTCGATGACGCGAGCCAAATATCGCGAGCTAAACTTTTGCGTCACATCACTGTCATCAGAAATAACGCGCATCTTTAATTTAACCTCTCTATTGTATTCTCTATCAGTCACGCATAACTCACATCCTGCCTGCCACAGCCTGCTTTGCACAATATTACGTAAAATTACTACCCCTCGTATTTTGGCTACGGCCACAGCGAGAATTTAAACAAATAAAGATTAAAATAATTATTTGCACATGACACATCCGCTCTGCCCTATAGCTATACCTACCCTGGATCTCACTGGCCACGCAAACAGAGCAGTTGTTTGCTGGGCTTGACACTGTACTGGCAAGGAGTTTACAATACAGTAAAACCTGTAACTAAGTCCGTGGTCGGTGGAGTCCCTGGACCTGGTACGTCACCATCATGCACCGCTGCCCAGTGGCAGTGCAGCCCCTACTCAGTAGCTAGCTGTTTGTTTTTGTATTAAAACATAATTATTTATTTTACGAGTTGGGTTTGTGAATAATAGTAAAAAAAAACAACAACAACAAAAACATAGCGACCGCCGACCAGCCCGGTACTGTGGTAGTGGTACAGTGTGTACAGCTACAGGCCACTTCGCCAGGCTCGGACAGTCTCACATTCAGACATGTACATGTTAGGGTCCGGCGGATTCTGCCGGCAGAAAAATTGTCAGAATTCGGTACTTTTTCTGGTACGTTTCATGCATGTTTGGTATGTGGATAAAGAAATGGAGCAGAATTCTAGGAATTGCCCGTCATAAGGTTTGTATGGTTCTGCCAATTTCACTGCTTTTCGAGCAGAATCTGCCACCTTTTCGAGCAGAATCCGCCGGTCCCTAGTACATGTACATGTACATGGCTGTGCGGCGCAAACCTCTAACCACAGAGGCAAGACAGGTACATGTACACAAAGGGAAGTAAACAGGGCTGTTTAACTAAGGACCACTAATGACCGGTTTCTCTGGCCCCAAGGGGTGGTCGTTACTCGTTAGGTAGGGGTGAAACGATTAGTTCGAATATTCGAGTATTCGTTCGAAAATTTCAAACGAGCGAGTATTCGAAATTTTGCACTCGATCGTTTTTTTTATTTTATTTTTTATTTTTTTTAGTATTGGCATTGTATTTTTCAAAAACTTTTTGTTGTACCACTGGTCCACTGGTATGCATGCGTTATGCATGTTTTGAGTCAGTATTTTAAGACTTCGACGATGCGATCACCACGGCAAGTAACGTTCTGAGATATGAAAGTACTGGTGAAAATCGTTACTTTACACTCTGTACAAGACATTGGCGACTTTTGTTCTATGTTCACAGATAATTTCTTTCGAATTGGTCGAGAACTCGCAAATCTAGTGCTTTTGAATTTTGATACAATACTCGAAATAATCGGATACTCGATCGAATATTATGAACGAGTGATCGATTGGTCAAAATAGATACTCGTTTCACCCCTATCGTTAGGCCATGGTAACAATTATCTTTGATTCTCAAGTACGCGCGCACCGATTTTTGGCGGCGCACCGGCGATTTTTTTCAATTTCTAAGCTTGCATATGCATGAAACGGTCAATGCAAAAGGCATGAATCGGGGAGTAGTAAAATACCGGTATTTTTCTACTCCCTGGCCTGAATATTATGAACATGTGACCATGTACATGTACATTACATGTACATGTATGTGTGACCCTATCTTTGGAAACAATACAAAAATTGTGGGAAATAAAATAAAAAATCGCTCGCTCGCACCGATTTTCACAGGCTCAGGACCTGAGACTCAACTTTGTTTTTTACCATGACCTTAGTTACAGGTTATACTCTAGTACAGTGCACCACCACAATACAAGTGCAGAGCAAGGAATTTTGAAATGGCAGGAATGAAACAATTTTTTTAAAACAATTTTACAGCATTGAAGTTAACCACAGAACCGCAACCGGAACAATTCATTTGACCTGCAAAATCGTTTACTGTGAGATCTCAAGTTGACAGCTAACGGCAATTCATCACCGGTGTACCACGGCATGCAAGGCGTTAGAAATTCCTTGTAGGACACGCCGACGTCATGAAAACAAAAACAAAACGAAAGATGCAATGCTCCGCAGTGCTAGCAGTGTGTTCCAAATAAAAATCGGCACTAGGAATTCCGATGCAGGGCTCTCGGCAACTTCAGGAAAGGGCGTGTGGCGGCAATAGTAGGTGCAGCCGAAGCAGCAACATGCCGAGCAAAAACATTAACCGGAGCACTTCAAATGCTACCATGACAACAGCCAGTACACATAATACCATGCCAACAGGCAGTACAATGGATACCAGCAGCTAGTACAAATATTACAATGACAACAGCTAGTACTAATCTAATGATAAGTTACTACTACTACTGGCAGTAGGCATACCAGTGGGAAATTGAGCAATATAATAATAGGAGTGGAACGGCTAGTCGGACCGACTGCAAATGCATGATGTCCCAGGAAATGGTTCTTGAAGCGATGCGAGCGCGGAGGAATGTACCCCACACGCCAGCACAGAGTCACACGAACATGGCAGGCATTGTATGATATACACGGCCGTGAAACAGCAGCACGCCAGGCCAACGCGCTAGGTAGCAGCAGCAGCAGCAGTGGCGTCAGTGGTGTTGGAGGCGGCGGCGCCACTCTCCTCCCTGAGCGGCTCCAGGGGGCTGGTGGGCGAGAACGCCTGGTCCGAGTCGCTGCCGGAAATGCGGCGGGTGATCGCTGCAACGACGGTGTCGCCACTGCGGCCGCGCGCCTCCTGCTCCTGCTCCTCGTCGAAGAAGTCCAGGTTGACGTACGTGAAGCCGAAGAACTCCGTCTGCTTGAGCTGATTGATTACGGTCGTGTCGCATGGTGTGTTCTTCGTCGTCAGCGTCGAGATGAACTCCTTGTCAAAGTTGTCCACACCCTTTGGGCTTTTCTGCAGATCCACAATAGAACAACATACCCTGTTCATGTGTGATGTCTAACTACAGCACAGCTCAATGAAATGCAGTCGCGTCACTCAAGTACAGTCAGACCTCGCCTATCCGGACATTTTTCTGGAAAGCGGACGTGTGTAGTTATGCGAGGTCTGACTGTACCCGCCCGGCGTTGCGCAGCCCGAGACCTGCGAACACTGGGCTGCGGAATGATGCAAGGCGCAAACTTGAGTGACACCGCGACTCATTGAACAGCACTGCAGAGTGTTGCGCCCACTGAAATCTGACCCAAAGGCCAGAAAACAGACGCCCTGGACCAGTTCCGATTACAGCACTGCACGTGTACATGCGTACGTCCAGCCGCATTCGTACGTCTCCCAGGACGTCAAGGGCCGCGCAATTAAGTTGGTGGCACCAAATGTGCACTTCGGGTCGGATCTCACCGAGCACAACTGTTAGCTTGATATGTTCTTGAACAGGTCAGGTGATGCGGCCGCGAATCCGGTTAACTTTTTCTTTTTACAACTGTACAAGCAGATGGCCTCTGGAAGCAGTTTGCCCCTTGCACGCACGCATCACATTCATTGTGCCAACAAAGAAGTTGTATGTCTCGCCGGCGGAGCGCAGCGAGATAGGCGAGAAATGATTTCTCGCGAAATATTTTCAGTTGCAAATATGGCATCTGGTGTGTTCTTTATTGTCGCTTCTTTTCCTGACTTCTTCAGTCAGCTTTGAGTGCCAACAAAGAAGCTCTCACACATCCACAAGCACATGTACTACAGAACATACGTACACAACGAGAGTGGCAATTCGGTCAGCTGTGGGAAAGAGCACCCGTGGCAGAGGGCCTCCTCGCACACACAAAACAACATGGAGAATGATTTTCACTGAACTTTTTGGTAAAACCGTGAAACTCTGACCAATGCAGGTGCTACTGTTAATAATTATGAAAATCAATACACCTTGTCTCCCGCGGCGGGATACGACCAGGACTGATTTATTTACAACGAGCATGCACGTTACAATACAGATGAGAGAGAGAGAGAGAGAGAGAGAGAGTGTGAGAGAGAGAGGGAGAGAGAGAATACAGAGAGAGAGAGAGAGAGAGAGAGAGAGAGAGAGAGAGAGAGAGAGAAAGAGAGGGAGACAATACAGAGAGAGACACTACGGACAGAGACAACACAGAGAGAGACAATACGGAGAAAGACAATGCTGCGACAATCACTTTACACCGCGTCATCAGCACCATACCGTGACGGGCTTGAACGGCGGCGGCATCTCTCTGCTCATCAGCTTAGTCCAGTCCATCGTGTGGTAGAACGGGTGGCTCTTGATGTCGTCCTGACCATTCATGCCCGCACCCAGGCGAGCCTTCGGGCTCTTCTTCATGAACTAGAATTCACAGGCACACCACCATCACTAATGAACAGAGCTACAGTAAAACCTGTCAAGGAGACCACTCTGATAAGGAGACCACCTGTCCTAAAAAACCACTCTGATAAGGCGACCACCTGTCCTGGAGGACCACCACAACCAGGACCAAGGGGTGTTATTTCCAGTCAAATGACCCTGGACAAGGAGACAATCTGTACATGGGGACCGAATTTTGAAGGTCCCTTGAATGGTCGGCTTATATGACAAAGTACACTACTGCCAGGCATCGAAGAACGGCCAGGCTAGAATTTCAACAATTTTTAAGAAAAGCGTAGGCTTGATTTTTTGCAGATAAGAACGGAAACCGTAAATATACACTAGGATGTACACTCAGACGTATAACACTGCATAAATGTACATGTAAGACTGTACCATCGAATAAGAACGAAACTGCTGTGTTCGCTAAAAAAAAGAACGGGCTAGGCTAGAACCCTGACCCCCCCCCCCCCCAGTTCTTTGGTGCCCGACAGTACCGTAAGCAATAAAATTCTCAAACGGCAACAGTGCTTCCTCGCTGTTGCTGAGAGTTTCGTGTCTGAAAGTAACACTGATCAGGCCGCATAGCCAACACTACAGTACACTTGCAACAGTGAGCGTGTGTACTGGGAGAAGGGGGGGGGGGGGGGGGCAGAGGTGACAGAGGTGACAGAGGCATAACACTTCAGCAGGATAACGTAGGTAAGTATCTGAACGAACAAACATTGAAGCCAGCACTTAGTCTCTTCTCTCTCCCCCCCCCCCCCCCCCCCCCAATCCTTCAAGACATACCTATGCGAGCCCTCTAACCGCATAAGATTCTTAGCACAGACCCCCCACAAACACAAAGTGACATACGCACGAGCACGTACACACACACACACACATATATATATATATATACACACACATACATACACGCGCGCGCGCACATACACACGCACATGGACATAAGCAATGAAATGACCTGTGTCAAGAGAACTGCAGATACATAACCACCTGAAGGAAGGTCATAACCCGAACAAGACAGACACACACAAATGTAAGAAGAATCACCACAAAGCCACACCAACAAAGCTGGGCAACAGAATGTACCGTTCGCATGCCTTACCTGCTCACAGATGGACTTGGCCTCCTCGGAGATGTGACGTGGGAAGATGATGTTGCCTTCGATGATCTTACCCACAACCTCATCCTCATCGTCACCTTCGAACGGTGGCTGCACACAAGCACACGCACACACACGCACGCACGCACGCACACACACACAAACACACACACACACACACACACAACTTGCCTTTAAGACTGCAGGTTGATACTTGTTGTACAGTAAAACCTGTCAACGGGCAACCACTCTGATAAGGCGACCACCTGTCCGGAGGACCACTACAACCAGGACCAAGGGATGTTATTTCCAGTCAAATGACCCTGGATAAGGAGACCACCTGGTAACAGAGACCAGGCTTTGAAGGTCCCTTGAGCGGTCGGTCTAGACAGGCTTGACCGTACTAGAGTGAGGTCACTGGAAGTCAGAATGAGCGGATCAAGTCAAGTTCTGGCTACTTAAATCCCACCCCTGGAGCGGTGCGCTCGCATTGCAAAGACCTAGCATGGGATTGTAACAGTACGAAATAAGGAGACCGCTAGAATCGGTGCCCGCACTCGAGTACGAAACGCAGCGGTCGGATTTCAGTCGTCACCTCGGTATACGTGTGGCGAGCGCTGTGCAGCCCTAGCTAGCCCGGTGAACACTGGGTTGCGAAATGGTGCAGGGCACTAACTGGACGCATGCAATGGGACTTTGTCAAGCAGCGCTGTGCATTCGGGTTTTCACCAACGGCGTGAAGCACACTGATTGTAGTCGCCTCATCAGTCAGTGGAATATTAGTTAGAGGGAACATACAAATTGCATTTTCGAATTTGGACTTCCCGGAGAGAATTTCCCAGGCCACCTGCCTCGTACTGCCCTTTACTCTGGCTTCTCTGGCTTTCAAGTGTTCAGTTGTGGAGAGAAATCAGCAAAGAAAAGAGCTGTACGAGGCAGGTGGCCTATTTTCCTAGTAGGGAACATACAAGAGTGTCAAAAAATTGAATATTGAACGGTGACGTGTAGAATAAGACAGGACTGCCCCCCCCCCCCCCCCCCGGCCCGGGCACACATTCAAAAGTCATCAGTGCGAACTTTACGTCACGTGTACCAGTGGCCTCACAGAAAGTAGGACAACATGAATCAGCCATTCAGCCCAAGGGCTAGCGAAAACTTGGGTGCGTGGGTCACTGCATGCTGAACTGAGAAAAAAGCACTTGAAGTTGCACGTTTGTGTTTGGGACTGTCAGACCTCAACAACCAACAAAACTGATTGTTACTTGGGTATTACTGGGAGCGTTTGACTAATTGTTTTTTTTTAAATGATTTCTGAAGCTTGCAGGCATGTGGTGCACCCGGTAAAGAATCCAATTTCAAGATTTGAGGCTAAGCACCCTTTCCGCGTGCTCTGGCTAAGCTACAGTGGAATCGGCTGCTGCAATGCTAAACTCCTCAATGGACGCATGATGCACATCATCATCATCATCATCATCATCATCATCATCATCATCATCAGGGGCGTCATAAGGCAGTGTGGAGTGGTATGACCGGGAGTCGGGGCCGTCCCCGGGGGAAAAATGTTGAATTTTTCGTCCAACAGGCAGTGCTCTCTTTTTTGCTTTCTGGATGAATTGCGCGGACCATCCTGGACGTTTGCGGTTAAGTGAGGTCTGACTGTACAAGCAGACCATTTAGTCAGTGAATAGTTTCGCCCAGCTCCAAAGAAATGGAATCTGAAAATTTCGCCCACGGACTATAATGTTTTTGGAAAAGGTCGACAGATCGACGTTAGTCCAGTATCTAATTTAGTATGAAAACTCGATATACGAAAATGGACTAAAATTCAATTCCTGACAAATATGTCTGCTTTTAGGGTATCTCATACAGTATCTGATACAGCATCTGACACAGTCTCCAGTCTCCGCAAGGTTGGACTGCCGCCAATTGGGGGCGGTATGCAAGCATCTTATCTAAACAACGTACAGGTGGATCGGCAGGCTTCCGTATGTAGTTAACGATCGCTGGGTTGGGCAAACATACTCTAGTCTATACCCCTGTGAGCACACTGCTAAAAAGGACCAGAAATGGGCGTTACGTTGACATTTCACAGTGCCCAAATTTAGACGATCAATTTAACTGATCTAACTAGGATGAGCTAGTTCAGAGACGACTCAAGCTTTTACTGCCCATGGACCTCCCGCAGGAGATTGCGGAGAGGGCTTTTCTCATGCACATCAGGGAATCGTGGCTTCTACAGGACCGGCGGAAGCAGTTTTGGATTGGTCCGGCCATGCCACGGCCGTTCGTACCTTGTGTATGAGGTGATGGGTACACATGACCTCCTCAGCAGTTAACACATGGTGGTCGCCAAAGAGTTGGTCCAGCCATGGCCTGACCAACCATGGCCTGACCAACCAGACCGGTTCTAGCCTAGGAAAACGGCAAAAGTACATACTGCCTGAAACGAAGTGCGTTTTCGACCCAGGGGATAGGAAGTTCTACATGTTCCATGCAACTCGTAATCGGGGTCAAGGCGGCTGGCCCCAAATGCGGCCCAGATTGCGATGCCAAGTACAGACATGCATAAATCGGCCCTGCCCTAGGGGGGAACTGGGGGGCCGCCTGGAAGCACAACACCAATTCAACGTTTTGCCCATGTTGTCTCCCTATACCAGGGCTCCCAGGTGCTGCGTTTCTGCCTTCTCAAACCAGAGCAGTAGCCCGCTAGTAATCAATGCCAGCATGCAGTTGAGTGCAAATAAACTACAGCACAATAATTCAATAGGCCTTATGCACATTGTACAGATGCACGAAATCCCGTATAATCGTGTAGAATCCCGTAGACCCAGTTGGGTGTTGAATGTGCAGGACCCTATTGTGTTTACTGCTATTTCCACTATGAAATGGGCCATGAAGGCATTTCATACGAAATCTTTTTCCGGCAGAGATCTAGCTAGTCGTTAGTTCAATCCCAAAGTGAAGAAGGCTTGAAAAGTGATCGTTTGCCATGAATTGTGAGGCTAAATGGGTCAAACGCGCATGTATAGCACACAATCATGGAACACCCAACCGGGTATGTACACACCTACGGCCATAGTACAGAACTTCGTACATCTGTACAATGTGCATAAGGACTATAGGACATTGTCTTGTCATGATCTTAGATTTTGTTTGTGTTAGATAGGTAGTCTACTGGGGGTCTCCATTTACTTGGAGCATGGACGGTGCAAGTACACTCAGACGTCTCTTATCCGGGCACCTTGGGACCGGGCACTGCCCGTATCTCAGATTTGCCCGTATCTCAGGATAACTCATCTACCAGCGCTGCAGCTACCATGTATCATTATCATTTTTGAAGAAGTTTTTTTGGTGCATATTGCACATGTTCAGGTTACAAAAATAATCCATGGATAAAATGTATGGATTACACAGGTTAGCAGTGACAAATATGCACTTGTGCATTCGGAAAAAAAAGTTCACCCCCCAAATTCGAAGCATTTTTGCCATAGGAACTCTAGCTGAGGGTGGCCGGTAGAGAGACGTGCCCGTACCTGAGGCGTCCGGATAAGAGGCGTTTGAGTGTACCACTCCAGTTGTGATGGCTTGAAGCGGTGTATGCGCTTCCGTCTGTGTCAACCACTGTGAGTAGTGTTACTCAGCAGGGACGCAGGTCGCAGCTCTTGCTGAACAGCGGACAATGGAACCACGTGCTCGCACGAGCGTCTTTACCCCGGCGACGTGTTTCCACCAGGGAGTCGTATAGACCCGGGAGGCGACACGAGGCCTTCCGGGCCGACTATGATTGACTCGCGGCACTTTCTCCCACTTTTCCCTCAGATATCCCCGGTGCGTGCCCTGAGTTATAAACCAACTACTCCGCGTACTTATGCCATGGGACTTTGGGAGTGCACTCCTTGGGGAACGGACTCGTGCAGGATCGATAGGATCGTGGGAAATCGTAGCTCGAAAAGAAGAAGAAGAACGAACTACTTTTCCAAGTATTATAAATTAGTTGCATTTGATGATCGTGATTGAGGCAGAGAGTGCTGCTGATCGCGATCCAGATCCGGGTCAAGAATCACCTCCTGATCCTAAGGAAACCTCAGCTGACGTAGATCTACGTTCTCTTCGCGTGAACGCTCAGTCTGTATTGGCTTGGGCCACAGGTATGGTTTGAATTCTAATTTTCTATGTTATTATATTTTTCAATTTGTCTTGAAACTTTCAACCTTGCTACTTAGCGGCTTCTGATCTGGTGCGCGTACTGCATTAAAAGTTGCGAATATTCATGAATTGGAAGAAATACTTGTGGGTTGATAGAGTGCAGTACTTGTTCAATGGTTTCTACAGAGCGTTCCGAATCCCAGCCGCTAAAGACCCACAGAAGGCAAGAAGCTTGCGTTGCAAAGCTGCTGTCCCGCCTGACTGCGGAGAAAGAAGACTCGTTTATGGTTGTTCTACAGCCGCTGCTGACGTCCATCAGCTCTGTCCTGCTCCCAGCTGCAGATAGGCCTGGATTTCAATGAGTCGTGTCCCAACTCCGGTGTGAACGATTTCCCGACGTCAAGACGAAGTGGGGTCAAGTCATGGGTGTTGCAAGGAAGCTGTCACAAGATGATCCGGTATTGAGCGGTAGGTTTTGTAAAGCTGCTCTAACATTTGGATCCTATAAATTATAACATTAAATTATTTTTTGTATTCACGAAGCCATGCCCAAGACGTGCGACATAGCGTGCGTTCGTGTGTATGTGTGTGCGTGCGTGTGTATATTGTGTGCGTGTGTGCGCGCTTGTGTATGTCGTAAAATCCCGCCAGAGCACCCCTACCTCCGGAACCATTCGAGTAGATCCATTTTGGGAGGGGCGGATGGGCGAGTCCTGCTTGCCGCATTCAGTACTACATGAAAAAGTACTCACCCTAAGAAAACTGTGCGTGCGTCTCGTACACCCAACAAAAGTCAAGAGCTGGGAGTCGTACAAATCCATCAAAACTTAGGGTGTGTGCGATCTCTGGTCAAGAGGGTGGGAACTGTTGCGTACATTTCCAACCAGGTTGTAGACGCGTCTGCAGTACAGTACGACCTCACACTTCACATAGTCATACGAGGATACAACTCTATTGATAGATAAGATAACGTGCTTGTAGATCTCTGCCATGCCAAAGTTGCATTCAGTAGAGGTAGTAGTCTCTGTTAAACGTGTTTGCCATTGGCTCACGGCACTTGTAGCAGCTGATCGGACGATGCAAATGGACTCCCAGTCCACATTAGCTGGTTCTTGATATGCCTTAGAAAATATACCATGGCACGCACTTTCCACTGTTGTTACATAGGGCCGGGCGTGTGTTGTCCTGAGCTTGCCACGATACTTTCCGATCTGTCCATCTCCTCTCCTGTTAAGTTGAAATTATTTGAAGAGCTGATGGCTGGTAACTTGCTGGTCAGCTGGTAGGAATACGTTTGAAAGTGTTGCTGCTGATTTGTACATTGAATTGCCCGAGTGACGTGGCCTTGAGTAGTCTTCCCCAGCAATGAACTGAAGAGTAGCATGTGTATTGAATTCTCTTGTTGCCGGTTCATCGGCCCCTCTCCAGGACACCGGACTAGACTGAATTACTGGCGTCCTTTCATCGGCCTGCTTTTCGCCTCGAACTTCACGAGTCTTGAAATCTGGACCCAACATAATAAAAGTGGGACTCAATTGCGCAGTTCAGACGATAAATTGATGCAATAAGGGGTCATCGCAAAAGTGATGAGTCATCCCTGAAAAAAACATCATTCATTTCGTACTCGGACCTCCTCTCCACCCTCCGAAATGAATGGACGACGAAAATCGCATGCATGTACATGTGTATGCATAGCGTCAGTCGACTGAGATTTTAGCTCCCCCCCCCCCCCCCCCCCCCCCCCTGGAACGATCTTCGTTTCAGGGACGACCAAAAACTTGTGTGACCACTGACTTTCTTTCTCTGTTATCAAGCAGTATGCATTATTTGTAACAGTAATTACTTG
The DNA here is from genome assembly GCF_964019385.1 of Sycon ciliatum. Classification (NCBI taxonomy): domain Eukaryota; kingdom Metazoa; phylum Porifera; class Calcarea; order Leucosolenida; family Sycettidae; genus Sycon; species Sycon ciliatum. Next base: position 23,481,259 of record NC_088645.1, on the reverse strand, counting down.
TCTGTGTCATGTGGATGCATTGTCTTATTTCCTTTTTCAGGCTACAGCAGAACCGAGAGAACGAAATGTACGTCGCAATCAAGCTATGTCGTTGCCATCTTCTATGTGCCATGCGTTACCTGATGTGCCAGCCTGCTATGTCGGATACCGCTAACCATGCATCGACTAGGCGCCAGGCGCGAACTGATGGTGGTGGTGGTGGTGGTGGTGAGAAGGAGAGCTATGTGCCAGAATAACTTTGCAGTTTAGAGAGCGTGTCTGGGCAGGCGTGTATTTACCCCCATATTGCCAGGTGTGTATTTACCACCATATGAACCAACCATAAGTGCAGTTGCAGTGGAGTCTTCAACTTCATTCTCCCGAGTCAAGCTCCTTGTGAAGACATCTAAGAAGAAGATTGCCTGATGAGTCCAGCCGGGACGAAAGGTACGTCGCAATCAAGCTATGTTGTTGCTGTGTCATCTGCTATGCGCCATACGCTACCTGATGTACCAGCCTGCTATGTCGGACACCACTCACCCTGCATCGACTAGGCGCCAGACGCGAACTGATGATGGTGGTGGTGGCGGGAAGGAGAGCTCTGTGCCAGAATAACTTTTCAGTTTAGAGAGCGTGTGTAGGCAGGTGTGTATTTACCGCCGTATGAATCAACCACAGTACGATCAGCTGACGTTATAACTTATAAGGATGATCTCGTGCAGCGATATTATTGATATTTTTTAAGTCTTTTCTAAGGACTCTCCACTGCAGCGTTTTCTTTCCACTCGGTTCTCTTCTTTTCATCGCTCAGCTTGCACTTGCAATGCTTATATATACTGATCAATCCCGTTCAATTTTCCGTGCATTTTCTCAAAATCCATAGCGCGGACGAAGTAGTGATTTTCCGTACAAATATGGAAAATACGGATGGTTGATAGCACTGTGTTGAGGCAGCTATTGTTGACTTTATTTGGAATTAATTCTGTCGTATTTGCACACATTCCTGAGTGCAAGTATTACTATTAGCATCCAATGTGTGTTATCTGTGCGAGCTTCTAACCTTGTGAACATTCACTGAAGGTTCGGTTGGTGGCGCACAAGATCTTCCGGGATGGCTCTTGCGGGCTCTCAGCCCTGCGTTCACTGCATAAAACTTGGCAGAACAGTTCAAGTTTCAATTTAGGCCATTTCCTCACTCTGTGACTCCCAATATTTCACATGTGCAATGATTATAAGTATTGTAGATCACTGGGACAGCGCCACTTTGTTAGCCGATGTTAGTCCTGAACAAAAATTGACTTCATTGCCCTAAAGGTGAGAAGAAATAATTGGGACTATTTGTGAAGGAAAACTTTGGAAAATGTAATTTCGAATAAAAGTTATTTCGTTTATCTGGATAGGTCCAATATTTCACAAATATGCAATATAAGTATTGTAGATCACTGGGACAGGGCAACTTGGTCGGTCGAAGTTAGTCACGAGGAAAAAATTACTTCATTGCCCTAAAGGTGAGAACAAATTGGGACTATTTGTGAAGGAAAACTTTGGAAAATGTAATTTCGAATATAAGTCATTTCGTTTATCTGGATAGGTCCAATATTTCACAAATGTGCAATATAAGTATTGTAGATCACTGGGACAGGGCAACTTGGTCGGTCGAAGTTAGTCACGAGGAAAAAAATTACTTCATTGCCCTAAAGGTGAGAAAATATTGAGGCAATTTGTAAAGAAAGGATTACCTCATCTTAGGTGGTCAAAGTGCCTCAGAGTTCGAGTGGCAGTGCAAAGCCAGTGAGTAAGCCAGCGAACAAGACCCTTTACTGTATTAGTGAACTCCTCAGCGATGGCCACAGATGGCTGTATTTCGGCGATGGAGATCGAAAGTCTGACCACTGTTCAGCGAAAGGACGAAGACGACGCTATGTACGGATTTCCCGGGCGCTATGACCTATGTACGGACTTGTCCCACACCGAGCAGGTCGTAATATTTTGAATCGTTGAGTCGATCATGGTTGTGCACAAGTGATGCGCGTGTCGCCTCCCGGGTCTATACGACTCCCTGGTTTCCACGCTGTCAAACTAGTAATGGAAAAAACGGCGAAGGCGAGAAGGCAGGCAGTGTTCCGGTGTGCACTCGCATTATCAGCAGGTGACACGAACAGGTCGAGCAGTACCAGACGCAACGACCAATTATTAATATTATTTTAGTATTTTTGATTTTACTGATCAAGAGTTCTGTTTGTTCGAGTGTGTTTTGTTTGCCACGCCGCTCACGGAACGTGAACAAGCGCTTCTGCAACAAACACTATAACTTTCTGATCGCTTGGTCACAACATAAACGAAGTAAGTAATTTTGCTGATTTAGAAATCGGAATACATCGCATTATAGGAGGGATAATTACTGGTGACTTCGAAGTAGGGCAATCGAGTTATCCCGACATAGATACGACGAGCGCTCTCGCTGATGAGTACATCAAGGTAGTCACGCACACACACACCCAGAAAATTAATTGCACCTAAAAGTAAAAGCCTAGTAAAAGGCTAAAAGCTAGAAATGCCAGAGCAGCTAGAAAAGCTCCAGGTTTCCCAGCGGACTCACCCGGAATCACACAGCACTCACCAGGATCGACATAGCCAGGACCCTGGCCGTTGTAGTCGTTGCGAATGTGCTCGTCTGCCACGCCGAAGTTCGCCATCTCGACGTCGTCTCTGACCATGCGATCGGAGCTCCGCTGACTCGGCGGGAACATGTTCGCCTGCCAGTCGCCTTGGTCCGTCATTCTTCCACTTCGCTAGTCAACAGTGTGCCCCTACCCTGCAGACAAGTCACTGCAGCCACCACTAAAGGGAGACTGAATTTTTCGTGAAGGTTCAGGCTCACCCACGCCGCGATTGCTTGGCCCCACTCACTCAGCACAATATCAAAACTCTCAACATCTCAGCCAGCGTGGTTCTTGATTGTTGGCCACCGGAACGAAAGGGTGACAAAATAAAAATAATTGATGCGAACCCGCGATATTCATGTTAAAACAAAATGGCGTCACGATTTATTGAAAGTGGTATAGTTGGTGGAACGAGTGTTCAAAACCATTTGAACTTCATACTGTTCGTCTTCTTTTTGACATGCTCTCTTTCCATCGTCCTTAGCTTTTGTTTGTTGTGAGCTGTTTTGGCTTTCTCCTATACTTCTGGGGGATGCCAAGTGATGGTTTTGATAGGCTGGTGATGGCTGTGAGTGAGAGGTTGCCGATCGGCGTCGTCCTCGCTATAGCGATGAAAATACTAGTTACTGCGAACCTGGCAGATATCACAACACGTCAGTGCGTCCAGGAGCAAAGGAATCTTGGGTTTTCACTGAAATCTAGTTCCTCCAGCATCGTGTAGCCCACCGTCGGTGAATGGCCGTCCAGAAAGGTCGAACCTGGTCTTCTGCAGCACCTCGCAGTCCTGCGAGGCACACCGTGTACGCCTGCCATGTACGGTACAAATATAACTCATGCAATAGTGGACTCTACAGTGATGAGGCTCAGCCTGTATGCTGCAAAAGACACAGGAAATGTGACTGGTGTCTGTACACTCAGTGACTGGACGCCAACACCCCAGTCTTCTCCTGCAGGATCTGTTTGACATTGACATTATGCAGTGGGTCGGCATTGACCTGGTTTGGCAGCTATCGTAATAGTATCTGCCTGGTTGGATGTAGCAGGTTGGCGTTTGCTCGTCGTCCAGTCCGGAATTTTCTTGTAACTCACGGTGGAGTACGCGCAGGGTTTGTGATCATCCCTGTTCACTTCAATATTATCAAACACAACGTTCCCTTTGTCACTCATCTTATCCTAAGTACTGAATTTGCTGACAATATTGCACCACACTTGTCACAACCTACCGCCACTGCTGGCGGTGGCGACTGGTTCATCAATGGCGGTGACCAGGCTGACTGACTAGCTTCGAGACAGCGGCCTCGTTGTCCACCCCGCGACAGCCCAAAGGTTGATTTTATCGATCCAGCCTCAGCGTCATGTTGACGATGCCCTAGTGACTGTGTGTCATGGATTGCCTTGCCATCAGCGGTCATTGCTGTCCACCTTGGTGCAGCCCTCAACAACTGGCTCAGCCCATGGGAGTCTCAAGTGGACAAAGTTGTTGCCAAAGTAGCTCAGAAGATTGGTGCATCGTGGTGTAGGTGAGCACATAACTAGGACTTCCCAGCGCCTATATGTGACATGCTGTACTGCACATTCTTTTCAGCACTGCAAGGCCGGCAGCTGGACAGACTGCAGGGGCCGCGCACATGCAGGCCGCCTGTTGCCAGTGCAGCATTCTGGAACGTTCCTTCCTTCTGAGATCCGTGGAATATTAACTTTCTTTGCTTCAAAGCAAGTTGCTTACCTTCCTGTTGTGCTCCCAGTGTCCTTACAACAATAACCTACAGCAATGTTTTATTTTATTTTCCATTCCCCAACCAATGAATACTACAATGTCGATTCTATTTCTGAATACTTTAGTGTGTGCCCGCGCACGCACGTGTGTGTGTGTGTATACATCACTCGCCACTCGAAGTTCTGCTCCCCATTACTGGAACACTGCCTGTTCTTTCAGGACCTGCCATCATCTGCGGATGGGCATTCAATGATTGTATTGTGTGTGTGTGTGTGTGTGTGTGTTTCATTCAGAATCAGATCCGCTATCGTTGCTATAAGAGAATATCTGTGGTGAAACTTCACATCCAGTGCATTTGTAGATTTGCGTGCTTTTCTCGCCACGGGCGCATACATGGGACATTGTGTGTGTGCGTCTGTGTGTATGGGGATATTGTCTGTATCGGCTTTTGGTACTAATGTTCAGGTCTGTGCTTGCATGTGTGAACATGAAATTGTTTGGTTCTGTGCATGCTATTGCTATGTTGTATATTATTGTATGTATGTGTGCATTTCCACGAACAGTGTAGATGAGCGTGGAGAGTGCATTCATCCCTCATCAACCACTTCCCCTTGGGCTTACGAGAGTTTTTCTGCGTACCTCTCATTTTTGTTTGTTTCTCTCTGATACTGTATTGATGCCGGTACCTGTACCTCGATGTGTTCCTCTATCTGCAGTCGCCTTTATCCTTCGGTCAAGTTAACGTTTATTGTGCTCTATCTATCGTGCGAATCAAAATAAACAATAATAACACAAGTCATGCTAGAGTGACGACATGTGCGTGTAGTAGGGTTGATGTGATGGGACGTTATAATGAGGTGGAACAGAACACACATTGGGCAGATTGATTGGGCATCATTGATTGTGCTCAGTCTAAACAGTGAACATAATAATTATCTCCAGTGACAGACTGTAGCGGCTAGCCTCCAATAGGTAGCTGGCACTAGTCGCTACTGCTTGTTTGACAGGTGCCGCCAGAACCCCTGTTGTGTCATGCTATAGATGCATATGCCCTATTCTGGGGCATACTGAGGTACTTTGATTTTGTTGACTGCATGTAGACATCAATAGTAGTACTCGTAGACCTTGGCTCTGTGTAGGTCAACCACCATCGCATGGATCGATCGGTGACTATGCACTTGGAGGTTGGAATAGCCCGCGCTGAACAGATCTTGCCATGGCCCAGGGAGTAAACTCGCTTACTCGACTATCCCGGTTTTAGTCATCCAGCATGAGTGGCGCAATTTGTCCATACCATGTTGCGAGCTCACAGTTGTTTGGGCAGGTTTTGAGCTGCACCACGAAACAAAGCGAAATAAGCGCGACTGTAGAGCAAGGAAGCGGCGAAACGGCACTTCCAGGACGAGACAGGCAGTAGACATGTGTTCACAGCATGAGCAACCTCTCAAACCCTGCTGGTACTCCACAGTTACAGGAAAATGTCGGACTGGACGACGAGCCAATGCAAACCTGCTACATTCACCCAGGCAGATACCTGCCAAACCAGGCCAATGTCGACCCACTGCATACCGGTATGTCAATGCCAAACAGATCCTGCAGGAGAAGACTGGGATATTGGCGTCCAGTGTACAGACACCAGTCACATTTCCTGTGTCTTTTGCAGCGTACAGGGTAGACTCATCACTATAGAATCCACTACTTCGTGATTTTTATTTGTAGAATACATGACAGGCGTATTCAGTGTGCCTCGCAGGACTGCGAGATGCTGCAGAAGACCAGGTTCGACCTTTCTGGACGGCCATTCACCGACGGTGGGCTACACGATGCTGGAGGAACTAGATTTCAGTGAAAACCCAAGATTCCTTTGCTCCTGGACGCTCTGACGTGTTGTGATATCTACCAGGTTCGCAGTAACTAGTATTTTCATCGCTATAGCGAGGACGACGCCGATCGGCAACCTCTCACTCACAGCCATCACCAGCCTATCAAAACCATCACTTGGCATCCCCCAGAGGTATAGGAGAAAGCCAAAACAGCTCACAACAAACAAAAGCTAAGGACGATGGAAAGAGAGCATGTCAAAAAGAAGACGAACAGTATGAAGTTCAAATGGTTTTGAACACTCGTTCCACCAACTATACCACTTTCAATAAATCGTGACGCCATTTTGTTTTAACACGCATACGGTCCACTCCCATCAGGAAACACTCCCTGCACTCGTGAGCCTAATGTCTAAAGATGCGGCAATCAGCACCAGCCTCCAGTGCATCTCGCTGCGACTCGTACCAGAACTCAGCAGGAGGCTGGACACGTCTACACGGACGGTCCACCTAGCTAGCTAGATACAGCCGCTGACGTAGAGTAACGATGTAATTGTTACGTGAGTTGGAGGTAGGTCTACTAGTACTACATTGTAGGTGTGTGCTGACAAACGAGCTACGTGCAAACAAAGCCAAGTCAATGATAAATTCGCTAGTCGAGAGATAAAGATTTGACCCATTCCAAGGCTGTCGTCGTGCACACACAATTTTTTTGTCGACTGACTCAGTGACTGCATGCAGACGACGACTGACTCTGTAGACGATAGACTGACTGACTGACTGACTGACTGGCTCTGTGGATAGTCTGTACTACTAGTACTAGTCTGGAGTGTGGTCTAGCGTAGACTGCTGTTAGTACAGGTTTTGTTGACTTGTGGCTTGTGCAGGGCAGATGCAGAGAGGTGTAAGTGATAGACCTGCATGATACAGCGTAGCCCTGTGCCTGTGGGCCTGTTGTCACCACTTGCCTCGACAGATCGCCACATGGCACATGCACACCACACTCTGACCTTCAACTTCAAGCCAGGCTAGCCGGCTGTATTCACTGTTCAGCCAGGCTCCACGTGAGTGCGATGGTGATTGCGATCTCAACTAATAATCAGTGATAACTGTTACTTCAAGACGAGGGCTACTAGTACTAGTACTAGGGCCAAGGCAAGTGCCAAGATAAGCCTGGCACAGACACTAGAATTAGTAACTAAATTAATGCTAATACCCGTGGTAGTAGTAGAAATAAAACTAAAAGAGACTGATTTCGTTCCAGCCTAGCGCCTAGCGCCTGGGCCCTGGTTGGCATGCAATCATGGAGTACCGCATCCTGCGGCATCGTGCGCACTCACACGGCCGGCCAGCTACTACATGCGGTGACGCTCTTGCCCTGGTGCCTGATGAGTGATGGCCTGATTGGCCTGCCCGTGGGGGCCCGGGCGGAGGAGTAGGCCTGGTACCAGGCCAGAGGCAGGGGCAGTGCTAGACGCTGAGCTGAGCGGAGTGCCAGACGCTAGACTACTGAGTACTGTCCCAGTTGATCTAGTAGTAGTAGTACTAGTAGTAGTAGTAGTAGTAGTACTGACTACAAAAATGATCCAACGTCAGATTGGCTGGTGAAGGTTTCAGATGAGATGTGGAATTCGTGCGCCTCTGGAGGTGGTGTGTGAGTACCAAATGATGGTTCCTGCCGAGTAGATCTACATGTACATGTACATGTGTACCTGCTGGGCGAGTTGAATGTGCAGGCGGACTGGCGGACCATTACATTGGTCGAGGCTGAATTTCGACTCGGAATGGAAGTTGAGCCCTCTGGTTTGCTCCAGTGCATATCACCAGTGCCGGAAGTCGATCTTCTTGCCTCTCTCGGGTCACGACTCTCGGGTCACGACACAGTTGCCTCGCTATGTCAGCTGGCAACTGGACTCGTTTGCTTGGAGGATCGATGCGTTCACTCTCAGTTGGTCCGACCTCCGCGGTAACGCATTTCCTCCATTCAGTCTGATATCGCGCCGTCTGCGAAAGGTGGCGCGGGAGGAGGTGTCCATGTGTCTAATGATCACACCGATGTGGCGGGGTGCTCCCTGGTTTCCTCAGCTGTTGGACTTGTGTGTGGAGACTCCCATACTCCTCCCTCACAGTCCAGAGCTCTGGACGAATGCCCTCGGCGAGCCATATCCACTGGCACGGGCACTGGTGGTGGCACAACAGCTACGGCGCTGCAATTCTATGCTCAAGACAGTACTTCAAATCGCCTTTGTATAAAATTGATTTCTGCCAATTGGCTAGGGGTGTGCGGATAATGCTCGAAACGGTGGCAGATTCTGCTCGAAAAGCAGTGAAATCGGCAGAACCATACAAACCTTATGGCGGGCAATTCCTCGAATTCAGCTCCATTTCTTTATCCACATACCAAACATGCATGAAACTTACCAGAAAAGTACCGAATTCTGCCAATTTTTCTGCCGGCATGATCCGCATAATTATGCCTACAATTGGCGCACAACCTCCTCCTCCTTGCCCTTTTTCGGCGGTAAAATCGGAGGGATAGCCATGGCTAAGCGCCGGAGTAAGCGGTGTGGTGGGAGGGACTGTTATATCTCCGCTCTCCGCTCTTCATAAAATCCCCACTTCACAGCACAATGTGCCATTGCTTGTGAAATGGGACAGTGCATATCGGAGCTTCGAGCTTCGATGTAACAGTGACAGTGTATCTTCAAATCGCCCATGCATGCATGAAGGCACCCAGCTTGCGCACAGAGACACATCATAGTGTGACATTATGCCTCACAGAAAGTGTCCAACACACAGAATGCTGTGAACCTGGCGTATCATGGTATGCCAGAGACATAAATAATATTATTATGAACACTGCACACAGCAGGGAGGTAGTAAAACCGGCAGAGAATAGCGTGGACAATACTGACCGTCACAGAGGGCCTTACGTGGAAACTGTAACACATTGGCCCCTGATAAGCAGAGCATGATGCACATGCCATAATGACATGCAGGTCAGTCACCACTCTGAACAGCACACTGGGCAGAGTTCAGAAAGGCGGGCTCACGCCCCGACATGGCTACTTCCCCTCGTCTAACCCCCAAGACGAAATGATAGTAGCCGACTGGCCGAAATTAAAAATAAATAAATAAAAACAAATTCAGAAGGAACTCTGCCAATTGATGACGGGCCTGACTCTGAACATCTCTGACAGGTCGCCGGCAATAGAACCTCTGAGGACCGTGTTCAACCTCTTCCACCCTACTGCCTTGACAATGTCATCCGCAGACATGGAAGCCGCGGCTGCCTGTGAAGCAGATGCACCACGTGTGGAATGGCCCTTGAAAGTGGAAGTGTCAATGCCCGCCAAGGCCATAACTTACTTCCAGCATCCACCGTGAAACGCTAGGCGCTGAAACGGGCTGATGAGGCTTCCTGGAGGAGATAAGCAGCTGAATACTACTGCCATCTGGTCTCAAGCCTGCAGTACGCTTCACATACTCCTCCAGGACCAACACCGGACAAAGACTGGTCTGGCTGAAGGTAGGAATGACCTCCTTCTTGAGAGCCAAAGATCGCTGCGATTTCGACCTCACCGAGAGCTGGAGCACCACACCATCTGAGGTCCGCTGAATGTGAGCGACACTGATGAAACGACATGGTAGATTCTCCTATGGCCAGCGAGTATGGGAGACTCGAGCCTAGGTAGGCTAGGACTGGTGCTGCATGCTTGCAGGCGACTGAGTTCAGAAACTCTATTTTTCTTGGCGCGCTTTGCCGTGCAGACGCCGAGACCACCAAGGTCGGCTGAGCAGCAGGGTCCCGCCACCATTTTCAGCATTCATTCGGGAGCATAGTGGACTTGGTAAAAACAGAAAAGAAAAAAAGCTTCAGACGTCGTTGATAACCCTTGGCAAATTGGCGGAGTATGCTGGCATAATTTCTAGCATAATTTTCGGATTTCGTCTAAAAATTATGCTTTGGCAGAAAAGGACTTCTGAGATCAGACGGTCCGCGTAACCGTACGATGCTGGCTGAAGATTAATGCTCCAGGCATATTATTAGTTGTTACAGGAAACAACCCGGTGAATGTTACCCCTTGTACATGTAAGCCGTGCTGTTTTTTCTTTTGTTTTTTGTTTTTTTTGCTGTCATAGTGCCACAGTCATTGTAACGACTACGTAGCAAAGTGCAACAAGAGTGCAAGGCTACCGTATAACACCATCATTGGCATAATTCCAGCATCATGTAGCATAGTCACTGGTATAATTAACCAGGATCGGCGCAAGCAGTTTTAGATTTGTGCGGCCATACCCTAGCCTTTCATAAAGTTTGTGTATGACATGGCGGGTAGTCACATGACTTTCATACAGTTTGTGTATGATATGGAGGGTACACATATGACCTCCTCAGCAGTAAACACACGTTGATGGCCAAAACGTTGGTCCGGCCATGGCCGGACCAACCGGACCGGTTCCGCCGGGCTTTGAATTTGGGCATAATGGAAAGCATAATTCATCAATTTACCGAGCATAATCCGCCAATGACTGTTTGTACTGAGCTCACTATACCATTATATTGGACCGCAGCATAGTATAGCACCATCATTGGCATAATTCCAGCATAATGTAGCATAATCACTGGCATATTTTGGGCATAATGGAAAGCATAATTCGACAATTTATCGGGCATCATCCGCCACTCGCTGAGACCGCCCTTTTTCCCTAGGCCCTGCAGCGCTGTCGGGCAAACTCACAGACTTGGTTGCGTACTCATGAGGACGTATCCATCCAGCATGTCAGTTCTAAAGGCTAGGACTAGTCGACTAGGGGTGTGCAGATAATGCTCGAAAAGGTGGCAGATTCTGCTCGAAAAGCAGTGAAATTGGCAGAACTATACAAACCTTATGGCGGGCAATTCCTCGAATTCTGCTCCATTTCTTTATCCACATACCAAACATGCATGAAACTTACCAGAAAAAGTACCGAATTCTGCCAATTTTTCTGCCGGCATTATCCGCATATGCCTACCCTACAACGACGTAGTCCTAGATAGGCATATGCGGATAATGCCTGCAGAAAATTGGCAGAATTCGGTACTTTTTCTGGTACTTCAAAATAAGTTTCAACTTTCATGCATGTTTGGTATGTGAATAAAGAAATGGAGCAGAATTCGAGGAATTGCCCGCCATAAGGTTTGTACGGTTCTGCCAATTTCACTGCTTTTCGAGCAGAATCTGCCAATTTCACTGCTTTTCGAGCAGAATCTGCTGCACCTTTTTCGAGCATTATCCGCTCACCCTTAAAGGGAAACTGAACGCCAAAAATAAGTATGGCTTATCCGAAGGAGAATTGGGCACTGATTCCGATGAGCTATGTCTCGAGCCGATCAGAGAAGAGGAACTGTGTCAAATTTCATAAATAACACCTCCCATATTTGGAAATTGGCCTTGATGACGTGCGTACTGCTTAGCTGTCACCACGCTGTGCATGTTCAGCAGTGTAATTGAATGGAAGAAAACAATTACTTTGGTGTTTTGCAGCTCTGTTTCGTTCCCTGACGGTAACCAAATCTAGATGTAGGAATCTGTTGAGCAGGAGAGTGACACATGTCTTCCCGAAGGCTGTCCAGGCTGCAGTGGTGATGAAGAAGACACGATCATCACCCCGAGATCGATCGTAGCGAATTGGAAAACTCATGGTGAATTTGCTTCCACTCCAAGGCAATGTCGAGGTATGAAGGGTGCTTGTACTGCCTTCCAAAGTGAAGAGGAGATGAACATGGCTTTGCATAGCTGTTGTTCTATGCCAACTTACCTACTCTTGCTGGTACCGTAGTGGCATATTGCAAATTTCGTGGACGAACAACTCTAGTCACTAGTGGCTAGTGAGCAACACTAACAGGTGAGATTTTTCAATTCGACAAAAATTGTTTTTGTTTGAGAACTGACAGTGGCAGTCATTAGACTCAGTAGGTGTCTTTGCTGCTTCTTCCCCTTCATTGGTAGGGTTGTGCTTGAATAATACAAGTGCTTGAAGTAAAATAAAATAAATAGAACATGTGGAACATAAATCTAATCAAGCATCAGTCATGTATTGCGAAGTTCAACTTCAAAGCACATGAAATCGTGACAATGATCACGAAGTTTATGTAATCAAGAGTACACCCTGTGTTCAACGAACACATACACACATGCTGTATTGCGCACACACATGTACACATGTGCGTGCACCCCCATCCCATCCCACAGACACACGCATGCAGGCATGCGCGCACATCCATACACATGTGCGTGTACCCCCCCCCCCCACACACACATTCCTACCCATACACATGTGCATCCCCCCCCCCACACACACGTGTGCACATACAGATACACAAACACACACGCACGAACACACACACAAGATACGTGTAAGTGTACATGGTCTTCCTGGTGCAGATGCTGAGCCAGCACAATGGAAAATACCTCCATCAAGATGCTTGATCAAGTGTTGTGATAATGGCACTGTTTGTTTGTTTTTACAAAGAAGTGTGGGAAAGATTACAATGCATTATAATTCATAATTGTTCTTTGCCTTGTACTGTGCAGACCAGAATGCTTCGTTATCAACTCCTGGCTTTCCATCGGCATGGTGTTCAGCTGCAGCGGCATCTGGTCCGGGGAGTTCAAGTTGCTGGATGGCTGCACTGACACAGGATGGGTTTGCGTTGGCAATGCGATACGGCAGTCATCCCACATCACGAGCTACATGTTTATGTAATTTATATTGTCGCTTGTCCAGCAACGTCAAGGCTCTGCATGTAAACACAGGAGAACACCATAATACTACTCAGGGGATAATAATTTTGGATATCAATTTCGTGACAATTATTAGATTCACACAATATTCACAACGTATGCAACACGATGCTGTCTATTGACACTACTTCAAACTGAAGTGCTCACTACTCCTCTCCCGTTTTTATCTCCCTCTACCTTATGAATACTCTGCATTACTGGTTTCGTTTCTACCCTTTCCATTGCTGCCAGCTCCCGGTCTTTTTCAATGCACAGCACCACCTTGACAGTCATTTTTGTGATTTGATGTACACATACTTTGATGTTCAAATTCGAATTACATGATCAGATTTTTGTTCCACATTTTCTATTTATTTTTACTTCAAGCACAACCCTACCGATGAAGGGAAAGAAGCAGCAGAGAGACACCTACTGAGTCTAATGACTGCCACTGTCAGTTCTCAAACAAAAACAATTTTTGTCGAATTGAAAAATCTCACCTGTTAGTGTTGCTCACTAGCCACTAGTGACTAGAGTTGTTCGTCCACGAAATTTTGCAATATGCCACTACGGTACCAGCAAGAGTAGGTAAGTTGGCATAGAACAACAGCTATGCAAAGCCATGTTCATCTCCTCTTCACTTTGGAAGGCAGTACAAGCACCCTTCATACCTCGACATTGCCTTGGAGTGGAAGCAAATTCACCATGAG
>NC_088645.1:23425103-23462603 GCF_964019385.1 Sycon ciliatum | reverse complement strand
TCAACTCCAATCTTCTAACTTAAGGTCGATACAGTAGTTTGTATCACTATTAGTAGATAACATAGAATGGCTGCGCACTTTGTCTTTTTCATTGCAATTTTTTTAAACTTTCGTCTCCTCGTCGACTCTTTTAAAAAATAGTTGTAAAGGTTTCAACCACCTGAGCTAACGTTAATGCCCAGAAGAAAATCATCAAAGGAATGCACATCATCACGGCAATGAGTTATGTTATGCCATATTGTTGTGTGCGGCTGCGCGTGTAGCTATGTGTTGTACATGCGGCTGCGTTTGTGTCTCTGTGTCGTACATGATGCTGATCTCTGGTACCAAGAGTAAATGAAAACCAGAGTGTGCAGCTCGGATGGGTTGCTGTCACGGCAGAATTCGTGATTACATCATTCTAGTGATGTAGTGCGAACAAGCAGGATTCAAGCAGGTCTCCTTCTGCACAACTGCAGCTCAGTTGTACGAACTACGCCAATTCCCGCCTCAGATCTGCGCCAAATGTGATGTAATCACGGAATTTCGCCGTGACAGACACCCATAGCAGAAAAGGCCCCAAGCTGCACACTCTGCTTTTCATCTACTCTTGCTGGTACACGCTGCTGCGCTGTCTTCAAATGCTTAGTACAGTAAGTATCGTTTATAAAGTGACCGGATATAATGATATACCGGTTATAGTGATAGAAAACGTCAAAATCAAAATCAAATCAGAAAAAATACAGCTAAAATATCACTATATACACTATTATCGGCTATACCGATATATCGCTTATTGTGATGGCCTTCAGGAAGCAAACCATATCAAATGTACAGGAAAATATCGCATATAATGATCAAGAGTGATCTTTCTGCATGCTCTTGTCCGTTTCTGGCTGTGTTGCCTCTCACGATGATGTTGCCAACTCACGTACACAGCCACTCATGTCTATTTCTGGCTCTACGCAACTCGTTGGACACCGAGTACGTAGATCTACGATCTACGTGAGCACGGATCCAGCTCAGGCTTTTTTTGGAGAACACGCTGAAGAAGCAGCCATGCCACATGATGTATCGAAGTTCTAGTACATGTACAGTCTGTACTCGTACTGCACTGCCATGCACTGCTCTGTGTCATGCACCGGTACACCAGGTAGATCTACACAGTCCGCGGAGCATGCATGCACTTTCAGCATGCTTTTTCCAGCGTGTACGCATCATTTCATGTGCAGTCATGTGCCATGTGTCGGTCAAACATGCAAATCGGCTATAGTGATGCACCGGATATAGTGATACATTTTCGAAAATCAAAGGGGCACGTTATATCCGATATTTACTGTACATGCGGCTGCACCGTCTTCTGTCCCCTCCGTATGCACTCTTTCTCGTCTTGTCCCCGTTGTATACGCATTTCATCGTCTTGTCTCCGTTGTATTTGTCCAGTTGCCGTCTTGTGTCCGTCGTATTTGATCGTCTGCCGTCTTTGTCTGCCGTCTTTGTCTGCCGTCTCGTTCGGGACCAGTTGTATGATACATGTGCACAGATTTCGTCTCCATCGCCCCACTTTTGAACACAGATTTCGTCTCCATCGCCCCACTTTTGAACACAGATTTCGTCTCCATCGCCCCACTTTTGAACACAGATTTCGTCTCCATCGCCCCACTTTTGAACACAGATTTCGTCTCCATCGCCCCACTTTTGCCACGTCCCCACAATATATTTCCTTGTCTTGTCTTGTGGGAAGTCAGTTCTCTCGTCGGCTCCTGAAGTGTGTTTTAGAAAAACTTTCTCTCTCTCTCTCTCTCTCTCTCTCTCTCTCTCTCTCTCTCTCTCTCTCTCTCTCTCTCTCTCTCTCTCTCTCTCGGTAACGAGAACAACTAGTTTCCTAGTCCTTTTGTTTGTGTGGCGTGGCGAAAGGGTAGAAGTAGTTCGTCCTTCAACCGAGACGACAAATTATTCGTGAATCGTATTTCGTGAAGTTAATATTGCTGCCAGGCATTGCTGCCATTGCATTACAAACCCTACTGCGACTCCTGATTCTCTCGTTGCACTGCTATAATATCACCTTGTATTATATTACTTGAGCCTACTGTTCGATCATTATAACATTATTAAAAAGATAAGAACGTACCAAAGATGTCGACATTTCAGTGAGGACTCCTAGAATTTGGACCATCTCCGGATTCCAGATCTCCAGCTGCTGTCTCGACGTCTTGACCAGCGAATCTAGTCGATCCACACGCTTGCTCCATTCATCGCAATCCTGATAACTAGGATCAAAATCTAGATCTAGGCGTTTGCGAAGGTCGTACAGTCGATACAGCTCCTCCAGTTCATGGCGAGCCTGGACGTTTGTCTCACCTGGAGTGGACCAGAGTTGAGATAGGTCAGAGCGCATCACTGCCGCATCTCTGCTCAGCACATGCAGGGGTCTCTCATCGTACTCAGCTAACCGTGCGTGGAGTTTGGCTACATGGCGTTCCTCAGCGGAAACTCTCTCTTCCGCGCGACCAATCTTAGCTCGGAGAGTCTGACAAGCTGTCTCGGTTCTCTTGCATCTTCCTGACAACATTTCAGTATCTTTACGAAGCTTGTGAACCTCGTCTTGCTGCTTGGCACATTCCTTTCGCACTGTCTGTAGCTCAGCAAAGGCAATCCTGATAGCCTGAATGTCACATTTGCACACACACACACACACACACACACACACACACACACACACACACACGCGCGCGCACGAACACACACACACACGTGCATGCACGTGCATGCACACAGGCACGTACACACGCACAGACACACACACACACATACACACACACACACACGCACACACACACACACTCACACACACACACACACGCACACACACAAAACACAAACAAACGCATGTACACACATGCAGATATAGACATACATGTAGATTAAGAATGGTGTTTCCATACAACCACACACCAGCAAAGATCTTGTAAAGAACCTACAACCTACAACAGTAAATGACCCAAAACTTGATTCGGACTTATGTCAAAGTTTCCACAAATGCATAACTTCTTTAGAATGATCTGTTTTGTCGAAGGTTGAGAATTGTCCAGATCAAGTCATGCTGTTGTTGTAAAGTCTGGTTATCTTCTGCTGTGTCAGACACACAGACAGACTAATATACAGACAAACACAAATACACACACCAGTAGTGACTTGGACCTTATGTCACACTCAATAATCATATACGTATGCACAAGGAAATGAATTTTTCTCTTTGGCCTCAAGTTCTTTGTTGCACAGTCGGCCATTGCAGCTTACAACCCAAATTAGTCAGGTTGCTACACAGACACATGAGCAGACGGACGGACGAACAGGGGGGCGGACAGACAGACCGAACTCGATCCTCCCTCCGCTAATCCGGAAATGTCCACCGGAGGGTGAATTTCAAGATATGAACCCACTGACTTACGTTCCCACCACCCAGTTGGCAGGGGCAGGGTGAAGGCAGTCAGTATCAGGACGCCATCCACACGCCATCCTAACTTTATACCCACACACAAGCAAGCATGTTGACTCTTACTTCTAGCTTGTCTTTGTCGATTGTGACATCATGACTTGCTGCGGTCTGCCTATTTTGGCGAGTTTTCTGTTGCAAGTTGAAACAACAAAGACTAGAGTAATGGTAAAGAGGTAACCAGAAATAAATGAATACTTTTAGAGGAACAGATTTCTGATGTAAGGTGTTCTCCTATTGATCTTCAGAATAGGATATAATAACACGATTTAAAAGATTGAAATGATCACGGATTTTGGCCTGTCGATTCCTCTTTAGCTTAAAGATCGATTAATCGATTTTAATCCTGAGCAAATTGAAATAGTGTTAAAATTTATTTGCTTGTTTCCACAAGCTATGTCTGTATCGTACCAAAAACCTGCATTAGTGGAAGGGTAGCTCATAAACATGGTAGTTTTGAAGTCAATTGAACCTCAGAACATGAACCATACTCCTGGCAACTGCATATCCACAGCGGAAACTCATTCAAACCAGTACTCAGTTTTGGACTCAAACCCATTATTTAGTAATCTATAACGTAATGATTAGTTGAGTTTTTTAAGGAATTATTGATCGGTTACTGAGTAATTGCTATAATCGTTTCAGCCCTAAAAAAATGATTATATCTTAAGATAAAATTAACGCAATGAATGAGCGAGCTGCGCATTTACATGTACGTTACCTGAACGTTTCGAGGCCATCTCATCTGAAGGATTACTGGCAAATTAATACTCGATCCAATAACTCAATATAAATAGGCACAGTGCAGAGTAGTACACTCAACTTTATTCCCGTACCTATGCAAAAGATGGCGGATATCAAACCATGGCGCAGTGTCACGAGCGAATGCCCCATGGGCCTCTCGAATGATAATAATTTGTGAGCATGTGTTTGTCACTTCGTCTTTTCATTGCTAAGCTACTGCATTATCATGGCAACTGAAGAATGGCTGTGACGTGACAATAGTGAGGTACTGTGCTGTGTGGTGTGGTGAGTGAGTGAACGGAGTGAATGCCCCAGGGGCCTCTCGCGGTGCTACTTGCCGTGCTATGCTGTTCCATCTATTGAAGTCACACCTGGCTATCACTACATGACTGTACTCTCACTAACACCCTTTATATTACTTGTATCCTCAGTGTAGTCTATCAGTATCGCCTTTGCTTAGACTTAATCTTTGCGCCTTAATTTTTGTGCCTAAGATGTGCCATTATGTTCCCCCCTTTTTTGCGCCTAAGATGCGCCATTATGATCCCCCCTTTTTTGCTACAAAAGGGTGAAGTTCAATATCTGTTAGCCATTCTACATTATCAACCTGCACTGACGAGATCCTGATGATCGAAACAGCTCCTGTCTGAAGGAGCAGAGTACAAACTGAAGTGTCGTTTTGCTGATGGTGTGCTGTGGCAACGTGTTGAGGTCGGCCGGAGAGCGCAACGGTGTGGTGTGGTGGTTGATAAGAATTTCAGTATAATTATGTATTATGACCAAATTTTCTTCTGCTATTTCCACTAAGAAACGAGCCCTGAAGGCATTTCAAACAAAAACCTTTCTCGGACAAAGATCTAGCTAGTTGCTAGTTCCATTCAAAGTGATGAAGCTTGAAAGCCATAGATAACTGGGCTAAATAATTTAATTGGTCAAATGCACATGCATAGCGCACAAAATGAACACCCACCCGGGTATGTACACGCCTACAGCCCTATAGTCCGTTTCAAAAAGATTAGCAATCAGGTTGTGGTCTTAAAAAGTATGAAGATAAGGGAAATTTCTACAACAAAGTAGATAACAGGGCTTGTTAGGGCACGGCAAATTATTGTTCTGTGAAGGTTTCGGAACAATTGGACCAACCATTTATTAAGGAATTAGAATTTCGGCCAGGTTTCTGGCCCTTTCCCATGGTTTACAATTAGCCCTGGAAACCAGTATCGATTATTTAACAAAACCCACGATTTATTCTTTCCTTTATGGCTTTGTGGATACGAATACTGTCTGCTGACCATGAAGTTGTGAGTTCAAATCCCAACCTATGTTCAAGTCAAACTTTTTTCCAATGGTTTGCTGATCGTGCAAGACAAAGAAGGTGGCTGCGCCAAACGACTTGTTATTGTTGGAGCTCGCGCTTCCTGCCGAACTGACTGACACTTGACTGGCTCACGCCATGTGAACACACCCACAACACTGAAACGGTGTGAGTGAATACGGAAGTCATTGCGCTGTAGCTACATGTACGTTAGTACAATTTCTTCGACCCGGGTTGATTTCAACCCTCCCCTTGGGCGAAATTTAACCCCGGGTCAAGCGCAATGCGTCATGTAAATGGCCATTCATTTTGTGTACATGGCGGGTTGAAATCTGACCCGGGTCGAACTCAACCCGGGTTGAAACGCCTCATGTAAACACAGCCTAGGACTCGTTTGTTGTAAACCAGACGTACACGTACCGCCGTGAGTGAGTTCTCATTTTTCATGCTTTCACGCGGAATAGTTCTTCGAGTTCACAGTGAGATTTTCCAGGCAGCGTTCGAGCGCTCATACGGTAAGACGGCAAACTCCCCGGGCGATCGCCAGGATTGTTAATCTTTCTGAAACTGACTGGAGTACAGAACTCCGTACATCTGTACAATATGCATAAGGACCACTTTCCGTACATCACCGGCACTCCGTCATCGCCACCAACCACCACCACAGTCGCCACCACCACCACCACAACTAAATCAAGTGTTCATGGACAACAACAATAGCCACTGGCATCTCTGAGGAGGAGAATCAGAGCACCAGCTACATACGACAGAGCTTACCCACCACGCAGGGATTGGCCGTGAAACACCTAAGCACAGGGATGATATGAGCATGCAGAAACACAACGGAAATCAGAGACCAGCATTGAGATCAATTACTGCTATTTTGTTGTTCGATCTACCTTGCCGGACTTTATTCAAGTACACAAGATAAATGCAAGCTAAAAGGTGATATTTTGCTTCGACCAAAAAACCAGCTGGTCAAGTGACAATGGGGTGAGTTTTTACCGAAACTTGTTGGGCAGTAGAATGCCGTAATTGCGAATGATTATGCTCCTGGCAATTTGAACATTCGCATTTTTTAAATGTGATTCGCTTCCCAAAGTAAGTAAGTAAATTATCGTATCCGTCCCCGAAGGGAACTCACGACGGCCGCTAACACCCGATAAACCCTAGCGGCAGATGCAGCGCCTAACGGTGGGGGTGAGTGGGTAAGTCTCACAACCACTGGCACAAGTGCCGAAAACGACCCCATTAGCTGCATCCATGTACCCCTTGTGCCTGGCCACAAGTTCCCAGTTGACTGTGGGTAGCAGCACGGCTGGAAAAACCGCTCCCAGGCAGGACTTGAACCAGGTACCTCTCGTATCTCAATCATGGTCTTTGACCAACCCACTGTGCCTGTCTTTTGGCTTCCCAAAGATGCCATAATTTTTCGCAACTTATGCTTTTCGCAACCGTGCCAAAACAAGTGCTAGTTGCTGAAATCGCATCCATATTTTCAGAAAAAGCTCAAAAGTTGCTAATATCGCAACCTAAAATTGGAGAGGTCTTGTGCAAAAACTTACAAAAAAGGGAGAAGTGCAGCGACAGCAAACTCGTACATCTACATCCTTTCCTACACCACTTTACACAGTGCCAGTAGCCTGTTGCATGTACATGTATCCTACATCATGTAGATCTACATCATTCCAGTGCAAGGGAATGCACATTATCATAACTACCGTTGATCTACTGTTTCTCTGAAATCAGTCTGAAGGCAGGTGAGAAATGAGCGAGTACGAGTATGCATTTGTCCGACATGTAGTCGGTGAGTCGGTGACTAGACCTTTTGACCCCATGCCATGGGGTCAATTCAGACTCAATTGGGCTTGAAAGTGATGACGTCAAAAACGGCCAAGGAGTAGTAAGTTGACATCAGATTTCTATTTTGGATCCACTAAGGTGTGACTTCGCTATTGCCTCAGTATGTGGGTGCATAGCAACCCACTCATGTCGTATGCAGGTGTGACTTTTACTTCGCCACCAGTTGTCAACCCTCCCCCAGTAGCCAAGGCAGTCAGTTTCACTGGCTACATCACCTTGCTG
Source organism: Sycon ciliatum (assembly GCF_964019385.1). Lineage (NCBI taxonomy): Eukaryota > Metazoa > Porifera > Calcarea > Leucosolenida > Sycettidae > Sycon > Sycon ciliatum. Next base: position 23,454,984 of record NC_088645.1, on the reverse strand, counting down.
TGAGTAAGACCGCTTGAAATGTGCTTGGATCCATACAAAAACTGGATCCAAGTGGATCCAGTTTTTGAATTTTTGAAATTGTTGCTATGCTGTGACGTAGCACTTTCAAGCCCTATTGCGCCAAGGTTGCGGAAAAGTTGCGAAATAGTTCACGAAAATTGCGAAAGTTGCGAAAATTGCGAAAGTTGCGATTTCTTCCTAAACAACAAAAAGTTGCGAAAAAAGTGGCGAGCATCTTTGGGGAAGGGCTACACACCACATCCTTTACAGTAAAACCTGCGATCACCGCACGCACGCCCTTGGTGCAGCGCAAACTGATATGTTACTATTTATTTGATGATGAAGAAGAAAAAGAAGAAGACTTGGGAGAAAAAAAAACAGGAAGAAGAAGCACACTCAACAGGAGAACCAGATTCCTAATACGTGTGTGTGTGTGTGTGTGTGTGTGTGTGTGTGTGTGTGTGCGCGCGCGTGTGTGTGTGTGTGTGTGTGTGTGTGTGTGTGTGTGTGTGTGTGTGTGTGTGTGTATGTGAGCTGGCCAGAAAAAGCCACTTCATAGCTGTGTGGTGTAGACCAGGCTGAATAGTGGCGGTCAATTCTTCAGCCTTGCAAGCTGTTGAATGGTGCAATCCTAGCACAAGCTGCTATGGCTTCTGCTGTAGCATCGCTATCATCGCCTCTGGCGATGGGTGTCCAAGGGGGGGGGGGGGTGTATGTGTGTGTGTGTGTGTGTGTGTGTGTGTGTGTATGTGTGTGTGTGTGTGTGTGAGTGCGTGCGTGCATGCAAAGTAATACAAATATGACGTAATGAGTAGATGCACATCACGCCCCTTCGAGATGTTGCGAAACATGTGACAGCAACACGTACCATAAATAAAACAAAAATGAAGAATGAAAACAACAAAGCCAAGGCAGCAGAAATTGACAGTAGTGATCAGAAATGTTAATCATAGGACTGTCCATGATGTGAACCAACGTTTAAACACTGGTGTGGCTTGCGCTAACGGGTGCTGAGGCGGTGGCGGCAGGGAAGAGGCGGCAGCAGCAGCCGGCAGGACAACCAACGATGCAGGCACAAGTGGGCGATACGGACGCAGGAATCTGCGGTTCTGCCAGTAAATTCGACCACTAGCCAGCTTCACTAGATAATCCCGATGACTACCGACAGCAACAACGATCCCACGCATAGACCACTGTTTGGTGCGCGGGTGCTGAATGTCCACGTGAGTGCCGATGCGGAGCTGCTGCAATGAGCGACGAGTTGGCGATGTGTTTGCGACTGCATCATCAGATGGCATGGCATTCTCATCAAGGGTTGTCGCCTTGGATAGCCAGGAGGAATCAAACTCCTTCCAATATGCCATAACAAACGAACTGGGGACTACCATCGATACATAGAACGGCAGGAACACCGGCAAGAAAGCACCATTCTTGTGTGCTCACGATGGTAGCTGTGAGTCAGTCAAGTGACAATTCAAGTCGGCAGGAAAACCGCAAGCTCCCATGTACGGAGCAACGCACAATTCCCTAAGTATCGCCGAAGTCGCACCAATCTCTTCTTCACAATGGTGTCCCCAGCGCAGGCTTGAGAATTAGATTGTTTGTAGGCAACGACGTTGCGAATGGCCAACGACCCTCGGCATTTGTCCAGCACCTCCATGAGCGATACTGCCTCATGCTGCTATCTGGTGTTCATGAGATGCTTGTCGTGCTGAAACGAAGTGTCTCTGTAAGTTTGTATCACTGGTGATGGTTTGGTCTGGAGAGCACTATAAGTTTTGCTCTTTATACAATCTTCCTCAGCCTATTCAAGCTCAACACTGTGTGTTGAGCAGGGAGTGGTGCTTTCTTGCAGGTTTGCCGAGTGGAAGGTTCGATGGACTTCTCGTGTGCTCTGGCTGGCAGTCGTGAGTCAGTCAAGTGAGTCGGCAGAAAAAGCGCGAGCTTCCATGTAGGGAGCAACACACGATTCCCCAGAGTGGAGCGATTACTGTATAAGTTGTTTGTCACAGGTAAACTTGAGAGTTCAAAAAAATCTTTCCCGCATCCCGCGTTTGATTGGGGTCCGCTTGTTGCGGTGAATTTTCAATGGCACTCATACCTTGGTTATCCGGACCCCGACGTTACGGGCACTTCAGTCTACCGGGCACACTTTGGACGAGTTTTAGTAGAAATATTACTACTCTTTTGACGAGTTTCAGTGGAAATATTACTACTCTTTTGTCACTTTTCGTGGAAATGGTGATGTCACATGCCATATCCACGGCCTTTCCCATCAAAATGTATGTGATTCGGAGTAACAGACATGTCGAAGTTACGATCAGTGCGCAGTCCCAGACAGCCCTGATAAAGGACGTATGAGTGTACTGCACTCTGGCCCATGAAAATGTGTCTGGTCATACAGTCAACTTTGCGTATAACGACACTCGGCGGGGCATCAGAAAAGTGTCCTTATTCGCAAAGTGCCGTTATACCCGAAGTCTCATTATATGTATTACAGTTAGATGGGACTTTGCTCTGGGCATGGAAATTCTGTCGTTATTCGCAAATTTTCATTATATCCGCAGTCGTTATTAGCGAAGTTGACTGTACAGGATTCCCCTTGGTATAGAGTCCGACAAACACAGGTGTTTACTGATTAACTTTGCTTTCGGCAGAATTCATTTTGACTTCTCATGTCCTCGCTTTCATGCCCTTTTAGAAGCCTTGCTTTGAATTTTTTGCTCTAGATTTTGGAGGCTTGAATCACCATACATCAAGTAGAAGGATGTCACTGTACTTCACGTAATGGCCTCGGCTATTATAGAATTTCCATCAAAAATACTTGATAAAATGAAGAAATACGGCATCTCCTTACCTCGAGACGAACAGGAATTAAGGCCCCTAGCATAATCATGAAACGAAGGTATCGGCAGTCTCTCCCGAAGCACGTGTAGCTCGTTGACTCGCGCCATCGCCGTCTCCATGACCTTCAGCAACGTCTCCACATCCGAGCAGAGTAGCCATGTGGATGCAACATCCTGCGTGTCCTCCGTGTTGAGAGCAGTAAGGCGTTCCCGCAGTTTGCTGCGCCGCTCTGCAATCTCTTGCACAACAGTGACTAGTGGCGTCCTCTCATGTTTCCACAAGAGAACATTCAGGTTTGCACTCTGCTCCTCAAGTTTGGCGATTGCTTCTTCGAGCACTCTGAGACGCTCTTTGAGTTCCCTTTCGTCGCTGTCGTAACCATGGAGACGATTCTCCAGAACACACTTCTCCTCACGTAGCTTGCTGGTGCTTTCCTTGAGCTGTTCATGCTCCTGGTGCGCCCTTGGTACTTCTTGGAGCAGGTGATCTGCTGAACCGGTGTGAAGTGCTTCCAGGCATAGTCGAGTGTCAGTGAGGATGGGACGTTTGTCTGGGTCCGGTTCCAGCAATGTCATCACTAGCGTGTTGAATTCAGTTACGTACTCACTGGGTAATGGTTTGATGTCGACATGTTCCATGTTGTACATCACCTCGTGACCATTTCTGTATGCGCCTGGATAGTCAGGTAGCGGATGAGCTTTCATCACAAACTCGTATATCAGGACGCCCACAGTCCAGCCGGTCTGCCTGTCATACTCAGTCCATGAACAGCCGCCGCCAACCGACCATCCCCGGCAGTAGGACTGTCTGTGAACCTCCGGTGCAGCATGCTGGGTGTTGTCCAAACCGTAGCTAAAGTATTGCAAGTCGTTTTCGAGGTCCAGGTACTTTTCACGACCAATCCCTGCCAGGACAATGTCGCCATTGCTGTTGAGTAGCAAGTGTTCCAATTTCAGGTCACAGTGCACTATGCCTTTGTCCTTCAAGAAACACACAGCATCCACCAGTTGCATGGACCATTTCTTGGCCTGTGCATAGGGCACTGGTCTGTCACCACGACTTTTCACATAATCCGCAACTGTTTGCTCGTGGAGATCAAACAATACAAACTGGGCACGGCGACCACTGCGAGCAGACGCTGACTTATCTATAGCACCCTTCACATGCTCAGGTAGCTGCTCCCACAGCTCATCCTCAATGATATCCTCAAACCACGTCAAAATACCAACGACATTCTTGTGCCTCAGGACTCGACTACGTTTCACCCACTCATGCTCTCGAATATAGGTAGGCCTGCTAATGTCGTCGATTGCAGGGATGGGCGACCGACCGCCAGTCGACCTGAATGCGGCCGAACTCCAACTTCGTTTATAGTGGTAGAACAACTTGAGCGCGTATAATTTATTAGGCGGCAGTCCGCCCAGCGTGCACCGCACAGCGAATACGCTACCCTGAGAGCCATGGGCTAACACTCGGACAAACTGGAAATCCGAGGAGAGCGCGTGGTGCAGGATGGACCGCTGCTCTTCAACATCAACATCAGCTACTTCGGGATTTGAATGAAACGAAGCCATTGCCGGCATTGGAGGCGCCAACACTCACTTCATAATTCACAGTAGCTAGGCTGTGACTGACACACGTACAGACTAGTGACCAGATTCTACGAGCAGAGCCTTACGGCCTTGGCGACTCCGCGACGAGATGCAACCAACTGCTGCTACCGGTAGCCCAATCCGAGACAGTCAGTAGATCTACCCAGGGTGTCCTTATCCCAACACTACAAGTCAACGGAAAGTTCTCAATGATTATCATGATTATGTCCAGCTGAGCAAACAGGAGCCGTTCAAACGAATCCGTCAGAAAAAATCAGAAGGAAAAGCTGCGGAAATCACTGTTTCTGGCTATCGAGCCTGTCCCCGGTTTTGCAGTCACTCTTTAGCCTTGGCATGGAGTCGAGTGGGAACATTTTGGACCGGTCGCACATATATTCGGACGCAGCCGGAAATGCGAATCCGCACTGCTGTTCAACTCTGGGCTTGAAACCAGGACTTCAGACCGTCTACAGTAAGATCGGGCACCGAAGAACGCAGGGGCTCGAGCGCAGCCTAGGAAAGTAAGTTCTTAGCCAGACCGTTCTTATTCACACGCGCGCGGCGAGTCGAGTGACGTCATGACGTTTGTCATGTACACACGTGGTAGTGCAATGTACAAGTGTAGTACTTCTAAACTAGTGGGTGTCGTAAATGGGAATGACTGTACATGTAGCAGTTACTGTTTACACGTGTACATGACACTCACCTCCCATACATGTACAATGTAGATCTACGTACAATGTAGATCTAGTGTTCTTAAATCTGATAATTCTAGCCTGGACTGTTCTTAAATTTTGCCGGTTTTCCAGCCTGGGTGTTCTTCGGCGAGGTGTTCTTCGGCGCCCGATCTTACTGTACTGTACAATCATAATAAATTCTTTATCATTGACCGGGGTTGGGAAAGGTGGCCTCTGCCCTCTGGTCGACTCCATCGAAGACGTTTGAGGTTATCGAGCCCTTTGCGGAGCTTGTCCTAAGTAAATGGTCCGCTGTTCGGTGACCTTCAAACGTCAAGTGTAGATCTACCAGTCTTCGTGACCTGATTGCACAGTCTCGACGCTCGCATCATTTGCGTTCTTGGCCACGTATAAACAGTTCAGAGTAGAGCCTACACGCTCTCTTCCATTGACACTGCAATAGTTCAACTCATATCACAATAATCATTCCGACGTTTCGGCAAATTGCCTTCATCAGGTTCACGAACCTGATGAAGGCAATTTGCCGAAACGTTGGAATGATTATTGTGAAATGAGTTGAACAGAACTATTGCAGTCTCAATGGAAGAGAGCGTGTAGGCTCTGCTCTGAACTAAGTAATAGTTACTTTTAGAATTCTGAAGTAACAATCCCTGGCTTGGCTGGGCTTGCATACAACTGTAGTATATCGGAGCTTCGATTATGACAGTGTAATGCCAGTCCCAAAGGGACTTTCCCTTGCTCAAGATCGAGACAGCACTTCAAAGAGTGCACGGACTAAATCAGATCTTGAACAGTCAGACGTGCACAATTTAGCAGAAAACTGACAAGGAGTACTGAGACATTCCAGGGCATGAAAGACAGCTTGAGCGCTGCTCGATAGCGCTAAAGGCCACCAACTAAACCATAATCTTGAACAATTTAGCACACAATTGACAAGGCGTGCTGACACATTAGAGAGGTTAAGGGCATGTTCGAATAGTCTTCATCAACATTACCGTTCAAACAATTTTTTAAAGGAGATTAGTTGAAGTGCCCCTATAGAACGGTTTCTATCATTTTAGAGTTTTTCAGTGGAATTGTCATGGCGATAATGACATCCGATCGGATCTACAATCTCGACGCACACATGACGTAGCTATTCCAAACTCTTCGCAACTAATTCACCTCTCCCATCGGATGAGGTTGTGGAATTTCGAGGAGTTTCGTTTTCTGAAGAGGCCAATGAGGCACCTCTTCAGAAAAACGAAACTCCTCGAAAAGTCAAAGAGTGACAATTCCAACGCACCCTATTAAAGATGCACGTTATTTCTGACATGACGCGAAAGTTCAGCTCGCGTTATTTGACTCGCGCGTCGAAAAACAACGCGAGTGACCTGCAGCTCACGTCGAAATTTGGAGTTTTACGCCAAATTTGACGTGAAATTGCGCGTCACGTCGAAAATAACGCGCATCTTAATAGAGAGGTTAATAATACATGTATGTTCACGTCAAATTTGGAGTTAAACTCCAAATTTCGATGTGAGCAGCAGGTAACTCGCGTTGTTTTTCGATGACGCGAGCCAAATATCGCGAGCTAAACTTTTGCGTCACATCACTGTCATCAGAAATAACGCGCATCTTTAATTTAACCTCTCTATTGTATTCTCTATCAGTCACGCATAACTCACATCCTGCCTGCCACAGCCTGCTTTGCACAATATTACGTAAAATTACTACCCCTCGTATTTTGGCTACGGCCACAGCGAGAATTTAAACAAATAAAGATTAAAATAATTATTTGCACATGACACATCCGCTCTGCCCTATAGCTATACCTACCCTGGATCTCACTGGCCACGCAAACAGAGCAGTTGTTTGCTGGGCTTGACACTGTACTGGCAAGGAGTTTACAATACAGTAAAACCTGTAACTAAGTCCGTGGTCGGTGGAGTCCCTGGACCTGGTACGTCACCATCATGCACCGCTGCCCAGTGGCAGTGCAGCCCCTACTCAGTAGCTAGCTGTTTGTTTTTGTATTAAAACATAATTATTTATTTTACGAGTTGGGTTTGTGAATAATAGTAAAAAAAAACAACAACAACAAAAACATAGCGACCGCCGACCAGCCCGGTACTGTGGTAGTGGTACAGTGTGTACAGCTACAGGCCACTTCGCCAGGCTCGGACAGTCTCACATTCAGACATGTACATGTTAGGGTCCGGCGGATTCTGCCGGCAGAAAAATTGTCAGAATTCGGTACTTTTTCTGGTACGTTTCATGCATGTTTGGTATGTGGATAAAGAAATGGAGCAGAATTCTAGGAATTGCCCGTCATAAGGTTTGTATGGTTCTGCCAATTTCACTGCTTTTCGAGCAGAATCTGCCACCTTTTCGAGCAGAATCCGCCGGTCCCTAGTACATGTACATGTACATGGCTGTGCGGCGCAAACCTCTAACCACAGAGGCAAGACAGGTACATGTACACAAAGGGAAGTAAACAGGGCTGTTTGTCGTTACTCGACGTTAGGCCATGGTAACAATTATCTTTGATTCTCAAGTACGCGCGCACCGATTTTTGGCGGCGCACCGGCGATTTTTTTCAATTTCTAAGCTTGCATATGCATGAAACGGTCAATGCAAAAGGCATGAATCGGGGAGTAGTAAAATACCGGTATTTTTCTACTCCCTGGCCTGAATATTATGAACATGTGACCATGTACATGTACATTACATGTACATGTATGTGTGACCCTATCTTTGGAAACAATACAAAAATTGTGGGAAATAAAATAAAAAATCGCTCGCTCGCACCGATTTTCACAGGCTCAGGACCTGAGACTCAACTTTGTTTTTTACCATGACCTTAGTTACAGGTTATACTCTAGTACAGTGCACCACCACAATACAAGTGCAGAGCAAGGAATTTTGAAATGGCAGGAATGAAACAATTTTTTTAAAACAATTTTACAGCATTGAAGTTAACCACAGAACCGCAACCGGAACAATTCATTTGACCTGCAAAATCGTTTACTGTGAGATCTCAAGTTGACAGCTAACGGCAATTCATCACCGGTGTACCACGGCATGCAAGGCGTTAGAAATTCCTTGTAGGACACGCCGACGTCATGAAAACAAAAACAAAACGAAAGATGCAATGCTCCGCAGTGCTAGCAGTGTGTTCCAAATAAAAATCGGCACTAGGAATTCCGATGCAGGGCTCTCGGCAACTTCAGGAAAGGGCGTGTGGCGGCAATAGTAGGTGCAGCCGAAGCAGCAACATGCCGAGCAAAAACATTAACCGGAGCACTTCAAATGCTACCATGACAACAGCCAGTACACATAATACCATGCCAACAGGCAGTACAATGGATACCAGCAGCTAGTACAAATATTACAATGACAACAGCTAGTACTAATCTAATGATAAGTTACTACTACTACTGGCAGTAGGCATACCAGTGGGAAATTGAGCAATATAATAATAGGAGTGGAACGGCTAGTCGGACCGACTGCAAATGCATGATGTCCCAGGAAATGGTTCTTGAAGCGATGCGAGCGCGGAGGAATGTACCCCACACGCCAGCACAGAGTCACACGAACATGGCAGGCATTGTATGATATACACGGCCGTGAAACAGCAGCACGCCAGGCCAACGCGCTAGGTAGCAGCAGCAGCAGCAGTGGCGTCAGTGGTGTTGGAGGCGGCGGCGCCACTCTCCTCCCTGAGCGGCTCCAGGGGGCTGGTGGGCGAGAACGCCTGGTCCGAGTCGCTGCCGGAAATGCGGCGGGTGATCGCTGCAACGACGGTGTCGCCACTGCGGCCGCGCGCCTCCTGCTCCTGCTCCTCGTCGAAGAAGTCCAGGTTGACGTACGTGAAGCCGAAGAACTCCGTCTGCTTGAGCTGATTGATTACGGTCGTGTCGCATGGTGTGTTCTTCGTCGTCAGCGTCGAGATGAACTCCTTGTCAAAGTTGTCCACACCCTTTGGGCTTTTCTGCAGATCCACAATAGAACAACATACCCTGTTCATGTGTGATGTCTAACTACAGCACAGCTCAATGAAATGCAGTCGCGTCACTCAAGTACAGTCAGACCTCGCCTATCCGGACATTTTTCTGGAAAGCGGACGTGTGTAGTTATGCGAGGTCTGACTGTACCCGCCCGGCGTTGCGCAGCCCGAGACCTGCGAACACTGGGCTGCGGAATGATGCAAGGCGCAAACTTGAGTGACACCGCGACTCATTGAACAGCACTGCAGAGTGTTGCGCCCACTGAAATCTGACCCAAAGGCCAGAAAACAGACGCCCTGGACCAGTTCCGATTACAGCACTGCACGTGTACATGCGTACGTCCAGCCGCATTCGTACGTCTCCCAGGACGTCAAGGGCCGCGCAATTAAGTTGGTGGCACCAAATGTGCACTTCGGGTCGGATCTCACCGAGCACAACTGTTAGCTTGATATGTTCTTGAACAGGTCAGGTGATGCGGCCGCGAATCCGGTTAACTTTTTCTTTTTACAACTGTACAAGCAGACGGCCTCTGGAAGCAGTTTGCCCCTTGCACGCACGCATCACATTCATTGTGCCAACAAAGAAGTTGTATGTCTCGCCGGCGGAGCGCAGCGAGATAGGCGAGAAATGATTTCTCGCGAAATATTTTCAGTTGCAAATATGGCATCTGGTGTGTTCTTTATTGTCGCTTCTTTTCCTGACTTCTTCAGTCAGCTTTGAGTGCCAACAAAGAAGCTCTCACACATCCACAAGCACATGTACTACAGAACATACGTACACAACGAGAGTGGCAATTCGGTCAGCTGTGGGAAAGAGCACCCGTGGCAGAGGGCCTCCTCGCACACACAAAACAACATGGAGAATGATTTTCACTGAACTTTTTGGTAAAACCGTGAAACTCTGACCAATGCAGGTGCTACTGTTAATAATTATGAAAATCAATACACCTTGTCTCCCGCGGCGGGATACGACCAGGACTGATTTATTTACAACGAGCATGCACGTTACAATACAGATGAGAGAGAGAGAGAGAGAGAGAGTGTGAGAGAGAGAGGGAGAGAGAGAATACAGAGAGAGAGAGAGAGAGAGAGAGAGAGAGAGAGAGAGAGAGAGAGAGAGAGAGAGAGAGAAAGAGAGGGAGACAATACAGAGAGAGACACTACGGACAGAGACAACACAGAGAGAGACAATACGGAGAAAGACAATGCTGCGACAATCACTTTACACCGCGTCATCAGCACCATACCGTGACGGGCTTGAACGGCGGCGGCATCTCTCTGCTCATCAGCTTAGTCCAGTCCATCGTGTGGTAGAACGGGTGGCTCTTGATGTCGTCCTGACCATTCATGCCCGCACCCAGGCGAGCCTTCGGGCTCTTCTTCATGAACTAGAATTCACAGGCACACCACCATCACTAATGAACAGAGCTACAGTAAAACCTGTCAAGGAGACCACTCTGATAAGGAGACCACCTGTCCTAAAAAACCACTCTGATAAGGCGACCACCTGTCCTGGAGGACCACCACAACCAGGACCAAGGGGTGTTATTTCCAGTCAAATGACCCTGGACAAGGAGACAATCTGTACATGGGGACCGAATTTTGAAGGTCCCTTGAATGGTCGGCTTATATGACAAAGTACACTACTGCCAGGCATCGAAGAACGGCCAGGCTAGAATTTCAACAATTTTTAAGAAAAGCGTAGGCTTGATTTTTTGCAGATAAGAACGGAAACCGTAAATATACACTAGGATGTACACTCAGACGTATAACACTGCATAAATGTACATGTAAGACTGTACCATCGAATAAGAACGAAACTGCTGTGTTCGCTAAAAAAAAGAACGGGCTAGGCTAGAACCCTGACCCCCCCCCCAGTTCTTTGGTGCCCGACAGTACCGTAAGCAATAAAATTCTCAAACGGCAACAGTGCTTCCTCGCTGTTGCTGAGAGTTTCGTGTCTGAAAGTAACACTGATCATGCCGCATAGCCAACACTACAGTACACTTGCAACAGTGAGCGTGTGTACTGGGAGAAGGGGGGGGGGGGGGGCAGAGGTGACAGAGGTGACAGAGGCATAACACTTCAGCAGGATAACGTAGGTAAGTATCTGAACGAACAAACATTGAAGCCAGCACTTAGTCTCTTCTCTCCCCCCCCCCCCCCCCCCCAATCCTTCAAGACATACCTATGCGAGCCCTCTAACCGCATAAGATTCTTAGCACAGACCCCCCACAAACACAAAGTGACATACGCACGAGCACGTACACACACACACACACACATATATATATATACACACACATACATACACGCGCGCGCGCACATACACACGCACATGGACATAAGCAATGAAATGACCTGTGTCAAGAGAACTGCAGATACATAACCACCTGAAGGAAGGTCATAACCCGAACAAGACAGACACACACAAATGTAAGAAGAATCACCACAAAGCCACACCAACAAAGCTGGGCAACAGAATGTACCGTTCGCATGCCTTACCTGCTCACAGATGGACTTGGCCTCCTCGGAGATGTGACGTGGGAAGATGATGTTGCCTTCGATGATCTTACCCACAACCTCATCCTCATCGTCACCTTCGAACGGTGGCTGCACACAAGCACACGCACACACACGCACGCACGCACGCACACACACACAAACACACACACACACACACAACTTGCCTTTAAGACTGCAGGTTGATACTTGTTGTACAGTAAAACCTGTCAACGGGCAACCACTCTGATAAGGCGACCACCTGTCCGGAGGACCACTACAACCAGGACCAAGGGATGTTATTTCCAGTCAAATGACCCTGGATAAGGAGACCACCTGGTAACAGAGACCAGGCTTTGAAGGTCCCTTGAGCGGTCGGTCTAGACAGGCTTGACCGTACTAGAGTGAGGTCACTGGAAGTCAGAATGAGCGGATCAAGTCAAGTTCTGGCTACTTAAATCCCACCCCTGGAGCGGTGCGCTCGCATTGCAAAGACCTAGCATGGGATTGTAACAGTACGAAATAAGGAGACCGCTAGAATCGGTGCCCGCACTCGAGTACGAAACGCAGCGGTCGGATTTCAGTCGTCACCTCGGTATACGTGTGGCGAGCGCTGTGCAGCCCTAGCTAGCCCGGTGAACACTGGGTTGCGAAATGGTGCAGGGCACTAACTGGACGCATGCAATGGGACTTTGTCAAGCAGCGCTGTGCATTCGGGTTTTCACCAACGGCGTGAAGCACACTGATTGTAGTCGCCTCATCAGTCAGTGGAATATTAGTTAGAGGGAACATACAAATTGCATTTTCGAATTTGGACTTCCCGGAGAGAATTTCCCAGGCCACCTGCCTCGTACTGCCCTTTACTCTGGCTTCTCTGGCTTTCAAGTGTTCAGTTGTGGAGAGAAATCAGCAAAGAAAAGAGCTGTACGAGGCAGGTGGCCTATTTTCCTAGTAGGGAACATACAAGAGTGTCAAAAAATTGAATATTGAACGGTGACGTGTAGAATAAGACAGGACTGCCCCCCCCCCCCCCCCCCCGGCCCGGGCACACATTCAAAAGTCATCAGTGCGAACTTTACGTCACGTGTACCAGTGGCCTCACAGAAAGTAGGACAACATGAATCAGCCATTCAGCCCAAGGGCTAGCGAAAACTTGGGTGCGTGGGTCACTGCATGCTGAACTGAGAAAAAAGCACTTGAAGTTGCACGTTTGTGTTTGGGACTGTCAGACCTCAACAACCAACAAAACTGATTGTTACTTGGGTATTACTGGGAGCGTTTGACTAATTGTTTTTTTTTAAATGATTTCTGAAGCTTGCAGGCATGTGGTGCACCCGGTAAAGAATCCAATTTCAAGATTTGAGGCTAAGCACCCTTTCCGCGTGCTCTGGCTAAGCTACAGTGGAATCGGCTGCTGCAATGCTAAACTCCTCAATGGACGCATGATGCACATCATCATCATCATCATCATCATCATCATCATCATCATCAGGGGCGTCATAAGGCAGTGTGGAGTGGTATGACCGGGAGTCGGGGCCGTCCCCGGGGGAAAAATGTTGAATTTTTCGTCCAACAGGCAGTGCTCTCTTTTTTGCTTTCTGGATGAATTGCGCGGACCATCCTGGACGTTTGCGGTTAAGTGAGGTCTGACTGTACAAGCAGACCATTTAGTCAGTGAATAGTTTCGCCCAGCTCCAAAGAAATGGAATCTGAAAATTTCGCCCACGGACTATAATGTTTTTGGAAAAGGTCGACAGATCGACGTTAGTCCAGTATCTAATTTAGTATGAAAACTCGATATACGAAAATGGACTAAAATTCAATTCCTGACAAATATGTCTGCTTTTAGGGTATCTCATACAGTATCTGATACAGCATCTGACACAGTCTCCAGTCTCCGCAAGGTTGGACTGCCGCCAATTGGGGGCGGTATGCAAGCATCTTATCTAAACAACGTACAGGTGGATCGGCAGGCTTCCGTATGTAGTTAACGATCGCTGGGTTGGGCAAACATACTCTAGTCTATACCCCTGTGAGCACACTGCTAAAAAGGACCAGAAATGGGCGTTACGTTGACATTTCACAGTGCCCAAATTTAGACGATCAATTTAACTGATCTAACTAGGATGAGCTAGTTCAGAGACGACTCAAGCTTTTACTGCCCATGGACCTCCCGCAGGAGATTGCGGAGAGGGCTTTTCTCATGCACATCAGGGAATCGTGGCTTCTACAGGACCGGCGGAAGCAGTTTTGGATTGGTCCGGCCATGCCACGGCCGTTCGTACCTTGTGTATGAGGTGATGGGTACACATGACCTCCTCAGCAGTTAACACATGGTGGTCGCCAAAGAGTTGGTCCAGCCATGGCCTGACCAACCATGGCCTGACCAACCAGACCGGTTCTAGCCTAGGAAAACGGCAAAAGTACATACTGCCTGAAACGAAGTGCGTTTTCGACCCAGGGGATAGGAAGTTCTACATGTTCCATGCAACTCGTAATCGGGGTCAAGGCGGCTGGCCCCAAATGCGGCCCAGATTGCGATGCCAAGTACAGACATGCATAAATCGGCCCTGCCCTAGGGGGGAACTGGGGGGCCGCCTGGAAGCACAACACCAATTCAACGTTTTGCCCATGTTGTCTCCCTATACCAGGGCTCCCAGGTGCTGCGTTTCTGCCTTCTCAAACCAGAGCAGTAGCCCGCTAGTAATCAATGCCAGCATGCAGTTGAGTGCAAATAAACTACAGCACAATAATTCAATAGGCCTTATGCACATTGTACAGATGCACGAAATCCCGTATAATCGTGTAGAATCCCGTAGACCCAGTTGGGTGTTGAATGTGCAGGACCCTATTGTGTTTACTGCTATTTCCACTATGAAATGGGCCATGAAGGCATTTCATACGAAATCTTTTTCCGGCAGAGATCTAGCTAGTCGTTAGTTCAATCCCAAAGTGAAGAAGGCTTGAAAAGTGATCGTTTGCCATGAATTGTGAGGCTAAATGGGTCAAACGCGCATGTATAGCACACAATCATGGAACACCCAACCGGGTATGTACACACCTACGGCCATAGTACAGAACTTCGTACATCTGTACAATGTGCATAAGGACTATAGGACATTGTCTTGTCATGATCTTAGATTTTGTTTGTGTTAGATAGGTAGTCTACTGGGGGTCTCCATTTACTTGGAGCATGGACGGTGCAAGTACACTCAGACGTCTCTTATCCGGGCACCTTGGGACCGGGCACTGCCCGTATCTCAGATTTGCCCGTATCTCAGGATAACTCATCTACCAGCGCTGCAGCTACCATGTATCATTATCATTTTTGAAGAAGTTTTTTTGGTGCATATTGCACATGTTCAGGTTACAAAAATAATCCATGGATAAAATGTATGGATTACACAGGTTAGCAGTGACAAATATGCACTTGTGCATTCGGAAAAAAAAGTTCACCCCCCAAATTCGAAGCATTTTTGCCATAGGAACTCTAGCTGAGGGTGGCCGGTAGAGAGACGTGCCCGTACCTGAGGCGTCCGGATAAGAGGCGTTTGAGTGTACCACTCCAGTTGTGATGGCTTGAAGCGGTGTATGCGCTTCCGTCTGTGTCAACCACTGTGAGTAGTGTTACTCAGCAGGGACGCAGGTCGCAGCTCTTGCTGAACAGCGGACAATGGAACCACGTGCTCGCACGAGCGTCTTTACCCCGGCGACGTGTTTCCACCAGGGAGTCGTATAGACCCGGGAGGCGACACGAGGCCTTCCGGGCCGACTATGATTGACTCGCGGCACTTTCTCCCACTTTTCCCTCAGATATCCCCGGTGCGTGCCCTGAGTTATAAACCAACTACTCCGCGTACTTATGCCATGGGACTTTGGGAGTGCACTCCTTGGGGAACGGACTCGTGCAGGATCGATAGGATCGTGGGAAATCGTAGCTCGAAAAGAAGAAGAAGAACGAACTACTTTTCCAAGTATTATAAATTAGTTGCATTTGATGATCGTGATTGAGGCAGAGAGTGCTGCTGATCGCGATCCAGATCCGGGTCAAGAATCACCTCCTGATCCTAAGGAAACCTCAGCTGACGTAGATCTACGTTCTCTTCGCGTGAACGCTCAGTCTGTATTGGCTTGGGCCACAGGTATGGTTTGAATTCTAATTTTCTATGTTATTATATTTTTCAATTTGTCTTGAAACTTTCAACCTTGCTACTTAGCGGCTTCTGATCTGGTGCGCGTACTGCATTAAAAGTTGCGAATATTCATGAATTGGAAGAAATACTTGTGGGTTGATAGAGTGCAGTACTTGTTCAATGGTTTCTACAGAGCGTTCCGAATCCCAGCCGCTAAAGACCCACAGAAGGCAAGAAGCTTGCGTTGCAAAGCTGCTGTCCCGCCTGACTGCGGAGAAAGAAGACTCGTTTATGGTTGTTCTACAGCCGCTGCTGACGTCCATCAGCTCTGTCCTGCTCCCAGCTGCAGATAGGCCTGGATTTCAATGAGTCGTGTCCCAACTCCGGTGTGAACGATTTCCCGACGTCAAGACGAAGTGGGGTCAAGTCATGGGTGTTGCAAGGAAGCTGTCACAAGATGATCCGGTATTGAGCGGTAGGTTTTGTAAAGCTGCTCTAACATTTGGATCCTATAAATTATAACATTAAATTATTTTTTGTATTCACGAAGCCATGCCCAAGACGTGCGACATAGCGTGCGTTCGTGTGTATGTGTGTGCGTGCGTGTGTATATTGTGTGCGTGTGTGCGCGCTTGTGTATGTCGTAAAATCCCGCCAGAGCACCCCTACCTCCGGAACCATTCGAGTAGATCCATTTTGGGAGGGGCGGATGGGCGAGTCCTGCTTGCCGCATTCAGTACTACATGAAAAAGTACTCACCCTAAGAAAACTGTGCGTGCGTCTCGTACACCCAACAAAAGTCAAGAGCTGGGAGTCGTACAAACCCATCAAAACTTAGGGTGTGTGCGATCTCTGGTCAAGAGGGTGGGAACTGTTGCGTACATTTCCAACCAGGTTGTAGACGCGTCTGCAGTACAGTACGACCTCACACTTCACATAGTCATACGAGGATACAACTCTATTGATAGATAAGATAACGTGCTTGTAGATCTCTGCCATGCCAAAGTTGCATTCAGTAGAGGTAGTAGTCTCTGTTAAACGTGTTTGCCATTGGCTCACGGCACTTGTAGCAGCTGATCGGACGATGCAAATGGACTCCCAGTCCACATTAGCTGGTTCTTGATATGCCTTAGAAAATATACCATGGCACGCACTTTCCACTGTTGTTACATAGGGCCGGGCGTGTGTTGTCCTGAGCTTGCCACGATACTTTCCGATCTGTCCATCTCCTCTCCTGTTAAGTTGAAATTATTTGAAGAGCTGATGGCTGGTAACTTGCTGGTCAGCTGGTAGGAATACGTTTGAAAGTGTTGCTGCTGATTTGTACATTGAATTGCCCGAGTGACGTGGCCTTGAGTAGTCTTCCCCAGCAATGAACTGAAGAGTAGCATGTGTATTGAATTCTCTTGTTGCCGGTTCATCGGCCCCTCTCCAGGACACCGGACTAGACTGAATTACTGGCGTCCTTTCATCGGCCTGCTTTTCGCCTCGAACTTCACGAGTCTTGAAATCTGGACCCAACATAATAAAAGTGGGACTCAATTGCGCAGTTCAGACGATAAATTGATGCAATAAGGGGTCATCGCAAAAGTGATGAGTCATCCCTGAAAAAAACATCATTCATTTCGTACTCGGACCTCCTCTCCACCCTCCGAAATGAATGGACGACGAAAATCGCATGCATGTACATGTGTATGCATAGCGTCAGTCGACTGAGATTTTAGCTCCCCCCCCCCCTGGAACGATCTTCGTTTCAGGGACGACCAAAAACTTGTGTGACCACTGACTTTCTTTCTCTGTTATCAAGCAGTATGCATTATTTGTAACAGTAATTACTTGTCTGTGTCATGTGGATGCATTGTCTTATTTCCTTTTTCAGGCTACAGCAGAACCGAGAGAACGAAATGTACGTCGCAATCAAGCTATGTCGTTGCCATCTTCTATGTGCCATGCGTTACCTGATGTGCCAGCCTGCTATGTCGGATACCGCTAACCATGCATCGACTAGGCGCCAGGCGCGAACTGATGGTGGTGGTGGTGGTGGTGGTGAGAAGGAGAGCTATGTGCCAGAATAACTTTGCAGTTTAGAGAGCGTGTCTGGGCAGGCGTGTATTTACCCCCATATTGCCAGGTGTGTATTTACCACCATATGAACCAACCATAAGTGCAGTTGCAGTGGAGTCTTCAACTTCATTCTCCCGAGTCAAGCTCCTTGTGAAGACATCTAAGAAGAAGATTGCCTGATGAGTCCAGCCGGGACGAAAGGTACGTCGCAATCAAGCTATGTTGTTGCTGTGTCATCTGCTATGCGCCATACGCTACCTGATGTACCAGCCTGCTATGTCGGACACCACTCACCCTGCATCGACTAGGCGCCAGACGCGAACTGATGATGGTGGTGGTGGCGGGAAGGAGAGCTCTGTGCCAGAATAACTTTTCAGTTTAGAGAGCGTGTGTAGGCAGGTGTGTATTTACCGCCGTATGAATCAACCACAGTACGATCAGCTGACGTTATAACTTATAAGGATGATCTCGTGCAGCGATATTATTGATATTTTTTAAGTCTTTTCTAAGGACTCTCCACTGCAGCGTTTTCTTTCCACTCGGTTCTCTTCTTTTCATCGCTCAGCTTGCACTTGCAATGCTTATATATACTGATCAATCCCGTTCAATTTTCCGTGCATTTTCTCAAAATCCATAGCGCGGACGAAGTAGTGATTTTCCGTACAAATATGGAAAATACGGATGGTTGATAGCACTGTGTTGAGGCAGCTATTGTTGACTTTATTTGGAATTAATTCTGTCGTATTTGCACACATTCCTGAGTGCAAGTATTACTATTAGCATCCAATGTGTGTTATCTGTGCGAGCTTCTAACCTTGTGAACATTCACTGAAGGTTCGGTTGGTGGCGCACAAGATCTTCCGGGATGGCTCTTGCGGGCTCTCAGCCCTGCGTTCACTGCATAAAACTTGGCAGAACAGTTCAAGTTTCAATTTAGGCCATTTCCTCACTCTGTGACTCCCAATATTTCACATGTGCAATGATTATAAGTATTGTAGATCACTGGGACAGCGCCACTTTGTTAGCCGATGTTAGTCCTGAACAAAAATTGACTTCATTGCCCTAAAGGTGAGAAGAAATAATTGGGACTATTTGTGAAGGAAAACTTTGGAAAATGTAATTTCGAATAAAAGTTATTTCGTTTATCTGGATAGGTCCAATATTTCACAAATATGCAATATAAGTATTGTAGATCACTGGGACAGGGCAACTTGGTCGGTCGAAGTTAGTCACGAGGAAAAAATTACTTCATTGCCCTAAAGGTGAGAACAAATTGGGACTATTTGTGAAGGAAAACTTTGGAAAATGTAATTTCGAATATAAGTCATTTCGTTTATCTGGATAGGTCCAATATTTCACAAATGTGCAATATAAGTATTGTAGATCACTGGGACAGGGCAACTTGGTCGGTCGAAGTTAGTCACGAGGAAAAAAATTACTTCATTGCCCTAAAGGTGAGAAAATATTGAGGCAATTTGTAAAGAAAGGATTACCTCATCTTAGGTGGTCAAAGTGCCTCAGAGTTCGAGTGGCAGTGCAAAGCCAGTGAGTAAGCCAGCGAACAAGACCCTTTACTGTATTAGTGAACTCCTCAGCGATGGCCACAGATGGCTGTATTTCGGCGATGGAGATCGAAAGTCTGACCACTGTTCAGCGAAAGGACGAAGACGACGCTATGTACGGATTTCCCGGGCGCTATGACCTATGTACGGACTTGTCCCACACCGAGCAGGTCGTAATATTTTGAATCGTTGAGTCGATCATGGTTGTGCACAAGTGATGCGCGTGTCGCCTCCCGGGTCTATACGACTCCCTGGTTTCCACGCTGTCAAACTAGTAATGGAAAAAACGGCGAAGGCGAGAAGGCAGGCAGTGTTCCGGTGTGCACTCGCATTATCAGCAGGTGACACGAACAGGTCGAGCAGTACCAGACGCAACGACCAATTATTAATATTATTTTAGTATTTTTGATTTTACTGATCAAGAGTTCTGTTTGTTCGAGTGTGTTTTGTTTGCCACGCCGCTCACGGAACGTGAACAAGCGCTTCTGCAACAAACACTATAACTTTCTGATCGCTTGGTCACAACATAAACGAAGTAAGTAATTTTGCTGATTTAGAAATCGGAATACATCGCATTATAGGAGGGATAATTACTGGTGACTTCGAAGTAGGGCAATCGAGTTATCCCGACATAGATACGACGAGCGCTCTCGCTGATGAGTACATCAAGGTAGTCACGCACACACACACCCAGAAAATTAATTGCACCTAAAAGTAAGAGCCTAGTAAAAGGCTAAAAGCTAGAAATGCCAGAGCAGCTAGAAAAGCTCCAGGTTTCCCAGCGGACTCACCCGGAATCACACAGCACTCACCAGGATCGACATAGCCAGGACCCTGGCCGTTGTAGTCGTTGCGAATGTGCTCGTCTGCCACGCCGAAGTTCGCCATCTCGACGTCGTCTCTGACCATGCGATCGGAGCTCCGCTGACTCGGCGGGAACATGTTCGCCTGCCAGTCGCCTTGGTCCGTCATTCTTCCACTTCGCTAGTCAACAGTGTGCCCCTACCCTGCAGACAAGTCACTGCAGCCACCACTAAAGGGAGACTGAATTTTTCGTGAAGGTTCAGGCTCACCCACGCCGCGATTGCTTGGCCCCACTCACTCAGCACAATATCAAAACTCTCAACATCTCAGCCAGCGTGGTTCTTGATTGTTGGCCACCGGAACGAAAGGGTGACAAAATAAAAATAATTGATGCGAACCCGCGATATTCATGTTAAAACAAAATGGCGTCACGATTTATTGAAAGTGGTATAGTTGGTGGAACGAGTGTTCAAAACCATTTGAACTTCATACTGTTCGTCTTCTTTTTGACATGCTCTCTTTCCATCGTCCTTAGCTTTTGTTTGTTGTGAGCTGTTTTGGCTTTCTCCTATACTTCTGGGGGATGCCAAGTGATGGTTTTGATAGGCTGGTGATGGCTGTGAGTGAGAGGTTGCCGATCGGCGTCGTCCTCGCTATAGCGATGAAAATACTAGTTACTGCGAACCTGGCAGATATCACAACACGTCAGTGCGTCCAGGAGCAAAGGAATCTTGGGTTTTCACTGAAATCTAGTTCCTCCAGCATCGTGTAGCCCACCGTCGGTGAATGGCCGTCCAGAAAGGTCGAACCTGGTCTTCTGCAGCACCTCGCAGTCCTGCGAGGCACACCGTGTACGCCTGCCATGTACGGTACAAATATAACTCATGCAATAGTGGACTCTACAGTGATGAGGCTCAGCCTGTATGCTGCAAAAGACACAGGAAATGTGACTGGTGTCTGTACACTCAGTGACTGGACGCCAACACCCCAGTCTTCTCCTGCAGGATCTGTTTGACATTGACATTATGCAGTGGGTCGGCATTGACCTGGTTTGGCAGCTATCGTAATAGTATCTGCCTGGTTGGATGTAGCAGGTTGGCGTTTGCTCGTCGTCCAGTCCGGAATTTTCTTGTAACTCACGGTGGAGTACGCGCAGGGTTTGTGATCATCCCTGTTCACTTCAATATTATCAAACACAACGTTCCCTTTGTCACTCATCTTATCCTAAGTACTGAATTTGCTGACAATATTGCACCACACTTGTCACAACCTACCGCCACTGCTGGCGGTGGCGACTGGTTCATCAATGGCGGTGACCAGGCTGACTGACTAGCTTCGAGACAGCGGCCTCGTTGTCCACCCCGCGACAGCCCAAAGGTTGATTTTATCGATCCAGCCTCAGCGTCATGTTGACGATGCCCTAGTGACTGTGTGTCATGGATTGCCTTGCCATCAGCGGTCATTGCTGTCCACCTTGGTGCAGCCCTCAACAACTGGCTCAGCCCATGGGAGTCTCAAGTGGACAAAGTTGTTGCCAAAGTAGCTCAGAAGATTGGTGCATCGTGGTGTAGGTGAGCACATAACTAGGACTTCCCAGCGCCTATATGTGACATGCTGTACTGCACATTCTTTTCAGCACTGCAAGGCCGGCAGCTGGACAGACTGCAGGGGCCGCGCACATGCAGGCCGCCTGTTGCCAGTGCAGCATTCTGGAACGTTCCTTCCTTCTGAGATCCGTGGAATATTAACTTTCTTTGCTTCAAAGCAAGTTGCTTACCTTCCTGTTGTGCTCCCAGTGTCCTTACAACAATAACCTACAGCAATGTTTTATTTTATTTTCCATTCCCCAACCAATGAATACTACAATGTCGATTCTATTTCTGAATACTTTAGTGTGTGCCCGCGCACGCACGTGTGTGTGTGTGTATACATCACTCGCCACTCGAAGTTCTGCTCCCCATTACTGGAACACTGCCTGTTCTTTCAGGACCTGCCATCATCTGCGGATGGGCATTCAATGATTGTATTGTGTGTGTGTGTGTGTGTGTGTGTTTCATTCAGAATCAGATCCGCTATCGTTGCTATAAGAGAATATCTGTGGTGAAACTTCACATCCAGTGCATTTGTAGATTTGCGTGCTTTTCTCGCCACGGGCGCATACATGGGACATTGTGTGTGTGCGTCTGTGTGTATGGGGATATTGTCTGTATCGGCTTTTGGTACTAATGTTCAGGTCTGTGCTTGCATGTGTGAACATGAAATTGTTCGGTTCTGTGCATGCTATTGCTATGTTGTATATTATTGTATGTATGTGTGCATTTCCACGAACAGTGTAGATGAGCGTGGAGAGTGCATTCATCCCTCATCAACCACTTCCCCTTGGGCTTACGAGAGTTTTTCTGCGTACCTCTCATTTTTGTTTGTTTCTCTCTGATACTGTATTGATGCCGGTACCTGTACCTCGATGTGTTCCTCTATCTGCAGTCGCCTTTATCCTTCGGTCAAGTTAACGTTTATTGTGCTCTATCTATCGTGCGAATCAAAATAAACAATAATAACACAAGTCATGCTAGAGTGACGACATGTGCGTGTAGTAGGGTTGATGTGATGGGACGTTATAATGAGGTGGAACAGAACACACATTGGGCAGATTGATTGGGCATCATTGATTGTGCTCAGTCTAAACAGTGAACATAATAATTATCTCCAGTGACAGACTGTAGCGGCTAGCCTCCAATAGGTAGCTGGCACTAGTCGCTACTGCTTGTTTGACAGGTGCCGCCAGAACCCCTGTTGTGTCATGCTATAGATGCATATGCCCTATTCTGGGGCATACTGAGGTACTTTGATTTTGTTGACTGCATGTAGACATCAATAGTAGTACTCGTAGACCTTGGCTCTGTGTAGGTCAACCACCATCGCATGGATCGATCGGTGACTATGCACTTGGAGGTTGGAATAGCCCGCGCTGAACAGATCTTGCCATGGCCCAGGGAGTAAACTCGCTTACTCGACTATCCCGGTTTTAGTCATCCAGCATGAGTGGCGCAATTTGTCCATACCATGTTGCGAGCTCACAGTTGTTTGGGCAGGTTTTGAGCTGCACCACGAAACAAAGCGAAATAAGCGCGACTGTAGAGCAAGGAAGCGGCGAAACGGCACTTCCAGGACGAGACAGGCAGTAGACATGTGTTCACAGCATGAGCAACCTCTCAAACCCTGCTGGTACTCCACAGTTACAGGAAAATGTCGGACTGGACGACGAGCCAATGCAAACCTGCTACATTCACCCAGGCAGATACCTGCCAAACCAGGCCAATGTCGACCCACTGCATACCGGTATGTCAATGCCAAACAGATCCTGCAGGAGAAGACTGGGATATTGGCGTCCAGTGTACAGACACCAGTCACATTTCCTGTGTCTTTTGCAGCGTACAGGGTAGACTCATCACTATAGAATCCACTACTTCGTGATTTTTATTTGTAGAATACATGACAGGCGTATTCAGTGTGCCTCGCAGGACTGCGAGATGCTGCAGAAGACCAGGTTCGACCTTTCTGGACGGCCATTCACCGACGGTGGGCTACACGATGCTGGAGGAACTAGATTTCAGTGAAAACCCAAGATTCCTTTGCTCCTGGACGCTCTGACGTGTTGTGATATCTACCAGGTTCGCAGTAACTAGTATTTTCATCGCTATAGCGAGGACGACGCCGATCGGCAACCTCTCACTCACAGCCATCACCAGCCTATCAAAACCATCACTTGGCATCCCCCAGAGGTATAGGAGAAAGCCAAAACAGCTCACAACAAACAAAAGCTAAGGACGATGGAAAGAGAGCATGTCAAAAAGAAGACGAACAGTATGAAGTTCAAATGGTTTTGAACACTCGTTCCACCAACTATACCACTTTCAATAAATCGTGACGCCATTTTGTTTTAACACGCATACGGTCCACTCCCATCAGGAAACACTCCCTGCACTCGTGAGCCTAATGTCTAAAGATGCGGCAATCAGCACCAGCCTCCAGTGCATCTCGCTGCGACTCGTACCAGAACTCAGCAGGAGGCTGGACACGTCTACACGGACGGTCCACCTAGCTAGCTAGATACAGCCGCTGACGTAGAGTAACGATGTAATTGTTACGTGAGTTGGAGGTAGGTCTACTAGTACTACATTGTAGGTGTGTGCTGACAAACGAGCTACGTGCAAACAAAGCCAAGTCAATGATAAATTCGCTAGTCGAGAGATAAAGATTTGACCCATTCCAAGGCTGTCGTCGTGCACACACAATTTTTTTGTCGACTGACTCAGTGACTGCATGCAGACGACGACTGACTCTGTAGACGATAGACTGACTGACTGACTGACTGACTGGCTCTGTGGATAGTCTGTACTACTAGTACTAGTCTGGAGTGTGGTCTAGCGTAGACTGCTGTTAGTACAGGTTTTGTTGACTTGTGGCTTGTGCAGGGCAGATGCAGAGAGGTGTAAGTGATAGACCTGCATGATACAGCGTAGCCCTGTGCCTGTGGGCCTGTTGTCACCACTTGCCTCGACAGATCGCCACATGGCACATGCACACCACACTCTGACCTTCAACTTCAAGCCAGGCTAGCCGGCTGTATTCACTGTTCAGCCAGGCTCCACGTGAGTGCGATGGTGATTGCGATCTCAACTAATAATCAGTGATAACTGTTACTTCAAGACGAGGGCTACTAGTACTAGTACTAGGGCCAAGGCAAGTGCCAAGATAAGCCTGGCACAGACACTAGAATTAGTAACTAAATTAATG
Source organism: Sycon ciliatum (assembly GCF_964019385.1). Classification (NCBI taxonomy): domain Eukaryota; kingdom Metazoa; phylum Porifera; class Calcarea; order Leucosolenida; family Sycettidae; genus Sycon; species Sycon ciliatum. Next base: position 23,429,997 of record NC_088645.1, on the reverse strand, counting down.
CTAATACCCGTGGTAGTAGTAGAAATAAAACTAAAAGAGACTGATTTCGTTCCAGCCTAGCGCCTAGCGCCTGGGCCCTGGTTGGCATGCAATCATGGAGTACCGCATCCTGCGGCATCGTGCGCACTCACACGGCCGGCCAGCTACTACATGCGGTGACGCTCTTGCCCTGGTGCCTGATGAGTGATGGCCTGATTGGCCTGCCCGTGGGGGCCCGGGCGGAGGAGTAGGCCTGGTACCAGGCCAGAGGCAGGGGCAGTGCTAGACGCTGAGCTGAGCGGAGTGCCAGACGCTAGACTACTGAGTACTGTCCCAGTTGATCTAGTAGTAGTAGTACTAGTAGTAGTACTGACTACAAAAATGATCCAACGTCAGATTGGCTGGTGAAGGTTTCAGATGAGATGTGGAATTCGTGCGCCTCTGGAGGTGGTGTGTGAGTACCAAATGATGGTTCCTGCCGAGTAGATCTACATGTACATGTACATGTGTACCTGCTGGGCGAGTTGAATGTGCAGGCGGACTGGCGGACCATTACATTGGTCGAGGCTGAATTTCGACTCGGAATGGAAGTTGAGCCCTCTGGTTTGCTCCAGTGCATATCACCAGTGCCGGAAGTCGATCTTCTTGCCTCTCTCGGGTCACGACTCTCGGGTCACGACACAGTTGCCTCGCTATGTCAGCTGGCAACTGGACTCGTTTGCTTGGAGGATCGATGCGTTCACTCTCAGTTGGTCCGACCTCCGCGGTAACGCATTTCCTCCATTCAGTCTGATATCGCGCCGTCTGCGAAAGGTGGCGCGGGAGGAGGTGTCCATGTGTCTAATGATCACACCGATGTGGCGGGGTGCTCCCTGGTTTCCTCAGCTGTTGGACTTGTGTGTGGAGACTCCCATACTCCTCCCTCACAGTCCAGAGCTCTGGACGAATGCCCTCGGCGAGCCATATCCACTGGCACGGGCACTGGTGGTGGCACAACAGCTACGGCGCTGCAATTCTATGCTCAAGACAGTACTTCAAATCGCCTTTGTATAAAATTGATTTCTGCCAATTGGCTAGGGGTGTGCGGATAATGCTCGAAACGGTGGCAGATTCTGCTCGAAAAGCAGTGAAATCGGCAGAACCATACAAACCTTATGGCGGGCAATTCCTCGAATTCAGCTCCATTTCTTTATCCACATACCAAACATGCATGAAACTTACCAGAAAAGTACCGAATTCTGCCAATTTTTCTGCCGGCATGATCCGCATAATTATGCCTACAATTGGCGCACAACCTCCTCCTCCTTGCCCTTTTTCGGCGGTAAAATCGGAGGGATAGCCATGGCTAAGCGCCGGAGTAAGCGGTGTGGTGGGAGGGACTGTTATATCTCCGCTCTCCGCTCTTCATAAAATCCCCACTTCACAGCACAATGTGCCATTGCTTGTGAAATGGGACAGTGCATATCGGAGCTTCGAGCTTCGATGTAACAGTGACAGTGTATCTTCAAATCGCCCATGCATGCATGAAGGCACCCAGCTTGCGCACAGAGACACATCATAGTGTGACATTATGCCTCACAGAAAGTGTCCAACACACAGAATGCTGTGAACCTGGCGTATCATGGTATGCCAGAGACATAAATAATATTATTATGAACACTGCACACAGCAGGGAGGTAGTAAAACCGGCAGAGAATAGCGTGGACAATACTGACCGTCACAGAGGGCCTTACGTGGAAACTGTAACACATTGGCCCCTGATAAGCAGAGCATGATGCACATGCCATAATGACATGCAGGTCAGTCACCACTCTGAACAGCACACTGGGCAGAGTTCAGAAAGGCGGGCTCACGCCCCGACATGGCTACTTCCCCTCGTCTAACCCCCAAGACGAAATGATAGTAGCCGACTGGCCGAAATTAAAAATAAATAAATAAAAACAAATTCAGAAGGAACTCTGCCAATTGATGACGGGCCTGACTCTGAACATCTCTGACAGGTCGCCGGCAATAGAACCTCTGAGGACCGTGTTCAACCTCTTCCACCCTACTGCCTTGACAATGTCATCCGCAGACATGGAAGCCGCGGCTGCCTGTGAAGCAGATGCACCACGTGTGGAATGGCCCTTGAAAGTGGAAGTGTCAATGCCCGCCAAGGCCATAACTTACTTCCAGCATCCACCGTGAAACGCTAGGCGCTGAAACGGGCTGATGAGGCTTCCTGGAGGAGATAAGCAGCTGAATACTACTGCCATCTGGTCTCAAGCCTGCAGTACGCTTCACATACTCCTCCAGGACCAACACCGGACAAAGACTGGTCTGGCTGAAGGTAGGAATGACCTCCTTCTTGAGAGCCAAAGATCGCTGCGATTTCGACCTCACCGAGAGCTGGAGCACCACACCATCTGAGGTCCGCTGAATGTGAGCGACACTGATGAAACGACATGGTAGATTCTCCTATGGCCAGCGAGTATGGGAGACTCGAGCCTAGGTAGGCTAGGACTGGTGCTGCATGCTTGCAGGCGACTGAGTTCAGAAACTCTATTTTTCTTGGCGCGCTTTGCCGTGCAGACGCCGAGACCACCAAGGTCGGCTGAGCAGCAGGGTCCCGCCACCATTTTCAGCATTCATTCGGGAGCATAGTGGACTTGGTAAAAACAGAAAAGAAAAAAAGCTTCAGACGTCGTTGATAACCCTTGGCAAATTGGCGGAGTATGCTGGCATAATTTCTAGCATAATTTTCGGATTTCGTCTAAAAATTATGCTTTGGCAGAAAAGGACTTCTGAGATCAGACGGTCCGCGTAACCGTACGATGCTGGCTGAAGATTAATGCTCCAGGCATATTATTAGTTGTTACAGGAAACAACCCGGTGAATGTTACCCCTTGTACATGTAAGCCGTGCTGTTTTTTCTTTTGTTTTTTGTTTTTTTTGCTGTCATAGTGCCACAGTCATTGTAACGACTACGTAGCAAAGTGCAACAAGAGTGCAAGGCTACCGTATAACACCATCATTGGCATAATTCCAGCATCATGTAGCATAGTCACTGGTATAATTAACCAGGATCGGCGCAAGCAGTTTTAGATTTGTGCGGCCATACCCTAGCCTTTCATAAAGTTTGTGTATGACATGGCGGGTAGTCACATGACTTTCATACAGTTTGTGTATGATATGGAGGGTACACATATGACCTCCTCAGCAGTAAACACACGTTGATGGCCAAAACGTTGGTCCGGCCATGGCCGGACCAACCGGACCGGTTCCGCCGGGCTTTGAATTTGGGCATAATGGAAAGCATAATTCATCAATTTACCGAGCATAATCCGCCAATGACTGTTTGTACTGAGCTCACTATACCATTATATTGGACCGCAGCATAGTATAGCACCATCATTGGCATAATTCCAGCATAATGTAGCATAATCACTGGCATATTTTGGGCATAATGGAAAGCATAATTCGACAATTTATCGGGCATCATCCGCCACTCGCTGAGACCGCCCTTTTTCCCTAGGCCCTGCAGCGCTGTCGGGCAAACTCACAGACTTGGTTGCGTACTCATGAGGACGTATCCATCCAGCATGTCAGTTCTAAAGGCTAGGACTAGTCGACTAGGGGTGTGCAGATAATGCTCGAAAAGGTGGCAGATTCTGCTCGAAAAGCAGTGAAATTGGCAGAACTATACAAACCTTATGGCGGGCAATTCCTCGAATTCTGCTCCATTTCTTTATCCACATACCAAACATGCATGAAACTTACCAGAAAAAGTACCGAATTCTGCCAATTTTTCTGCCGGCATTATCCGCATATGCCTACCCTACAACGACGTAGTCCTAGATAGGCATATGCGGATAATGCCTGCAGAAAATTGGCAGAATTCGGTACTTTTTCTGGTACTTCAAAATAAGTTTCAACTTTCATGCATGTTTGGTATGTGAATAAAGAAATGGAGCAGAATTCGAGGAATTGCCCGCCATAAGGTTTGTACGGTTCTGCCAATTTCACTGCTTTTCGAGCAGAATCTGCCAATTTCACTGCTTTTCGAGCAGAATCTGCTGCACCTTTTTCGAGCATTATCCGCTCACCCTTAAATGTAGGGGCTGCAATCTACAATGACATACATGTATGAAGGTGGGATGAGGATGGGCTCTGCTGTCTGCGCGGACAGATTCCAGGTGTTTGCTAGGATGTTGATGCAGTGCACTATACACTATACCACGGTATCGGTATACACCATTACCATGGTTACACCTTTTCCAGCCTAGCCCTTAGGCCTTAGCGGATACCTGGATACTGCAGGCAGAAAAAATGGGCAGAACATTTGGTACTTTTCTGCTACTACTACTACCGGTAATATGTTTCATGAACGTTTGGTACACGTACAGTGAAACCTGACTCAGACGACCGCTCAAGGGACCCTCAAAACCTGGTCTCTGTTACCAGGTGGTCTCCTTACCCAGGGTCATTTGACTGGAAATTGCATTCATTGGTGCTGGTTTCAGCGGTCTTCTAAGGCAGGTGATCGCCTTATCAGAGTGGTCGCCTTGAAAGGTTTCACTGCATGTGGGTAAAAGAATGGAGCGGAATTCAAGGAAGTGCCTGTCATAACAAGGTGGTTCTGCTAACTAACTTCACTGTGTTTCGAGCAGAATCTGCCAATTTTTTTCGATCATTTATATCCCCAAGGGTTTCTCCATCCAGCCTCCAGTGCATATCCGCCTCCTCATCTACTATGGCAGTACAATGTACTAATGTAGCGCCTTGACTGATTACGAACTTTTGTGGTGAATGATAACTCTTACTGCAATGAGTGGCCGCCAACACTGCAACAGGACTGATTTGGCACATTATGCAGCACACCAGCCACGTACGATTTGTAAAGAAATTTGTCGTAATATTTTCATTTCTGCACCCC
>NC_088645.1:23392603-23420103 GCF_964019385.1 Sycon ciliatum | reverse complement strand
AACATGCAAATCGGCTATAGTGATGCACCGGATATAGTGATACATTTTCGAAAATCAAAGGGGCACGTTATATCCGATATTTACTGTACATGCGGCTGCACCGTCTTCTGTCCCCTCCGTATGCACTCTTTCTCGTCTTGTCCCCGTTGTATACGCATTTCATCGTCTTGTCTCCGTTGTATTTGTCCAGTTGCCGTCTTGTGTCCGTCGTATTTGATCGTCTGCCGTCTTTGTCTGCCGTCTTTGTCTGCCGTCTCGTTCGGGACCAGTTGTATGATACATGTGCACAGATTTCGTCTCCATCGCCCCACTTTTGAACACAGATTTCGTCTCCATCGCCCCACTTTTGAACACAGATTTCGTCTCCATCGCCCCACTTTTGAACACAGATTTCGTCTCCATCGCCCCACTTTTGAACACAGATTTCGTCTCCATCGCCCCACTTTTGCCACGTCCCCACAATATATTTCCTTGTCTTGTCTTGTGGGAAGTCAGTTCTCTCGTCGGCTCCTGAAGTGTGTTTTAGAAAAACTTTCTCTCTCTCTCTCTCTCTCTCTCTCTCTCTCTCTCTCTCTCTCTCTCTCTCTCTCTCTCTCTCTCTCTCTCTCTCTCTCTCTCGGTAACGAGAACAACTAGTTTCCTAGTCCTTTTGTTTGTGTGGCGTGGCGAAAGGGTAGAAGTAGTTCGTCCTTCAACCGAGACGACAAATTATTCGTGAATCGTATTTCGTGAAGTTAATATTGCTGCCAGGCATTGCTGCCATTGCATTACAAACCCTACTGCGACTCCTGATTCTCTCGTTGCACTGCTATAATATCACCTTGTATTATATTACTTGAGCCTACTGTTCGATCATTATAACATTATTAAAAAGATAAGAACGTACCAAAGATGTCGACATTTCAGTGAGGACTCCTAGAATTTGGACCATCTCCGGATTCCAGATCTCCAGCTGCTGTCTCGACGTCTTGACCAGCGAATCTAGTCGATCCACACGCTTGCTCCATTCATCGCAATCCTGATAACTAGGATCAAAATCTAGATCTAGGCGTTTGCGAAGGTCGTACAGTCGATACAGCTCCTCCAGTTCATGGCGAGCCTGGACGTTTGTCTCACCTGGAGTGGACCAGAGTTGAGATAGGTCAGAGCGCATCACTGCCGCATCTCTGCTCAGCACATGCAGGGGTCTCTCATCGTACTCAGCTAACCGTGCGTGGAGTTTGGCTACATGGCGTTCCTCAGCGGAAACTCTCTCTTCCGCGCGACCAATCTTAGCTCGGAGAGTCTGACAAGCTGTCTCGGTTCTCTTGCATCTTCCTGACAACATTTCAGTATCTTTACGAAGCTTGTGAACCTCGTCTTGCTGCTTGGCACATTCCTTTCGCACTGTCTGTAGCTCAGCAAAGGCAATCCTGATAGCCTGAATGTCACATTTGCACACACACACACACACACACACACACACACACACACACACACACACGCGCGCGCACGAACACACACACACACGTGCATGCACGTGCATGCACACAGGCACGTACACACGCACAGACACACACACACACATACACACACACACACACGCACACACACACACACTCACACACACACACACACGCACACACACAAAACACAAACAAACGCATGTACACACATGCAGATATAGACATACATGTAGATTAAGAATGGTGTTTCCATACAACCACACACCAGCAAAGATCTTGTAAAGAACCTACAACCTACAACAGTAAATGACCCAAAACTTGATTCGGACTTATGTCAAAGTTTCCACAAATGCATAACTTCTTTAGAATGATCTGTTTTGTCGAAGGTTGAGAATTGTCCAGATCAAGTCATGCTGTTGTTGTAAAGTCTGGTTATCTTCTGCTGTGTCAGACACACAGACAGACTAATATACAGACAAACACAAATACACACACCAGTAGTGACTTGGACCTTATGTCACACTCAATAATCATATACGTATGCACAAGGAAATGAATTTTTCTCTTTGGCCTCAAGTTCTTTGTTGCACAGTCGGCCATTGCAGCTTACAACCCAAATTAGTCAGGTTGCTACACAGACACATGAGCAGACGGACGGACGAACAGGGGGGCGGACAGACAGACCGAACTCGATCCTCCCTCCGCTAATCCGGAAATGTCCACCGGAGGGTGAATTTCAAGATATGAACCCACTGACTTACGTTCCCACCACCCAGTTGGCAGGGGCAGGGTGAAGGCAGTCAGTATCAGGACGCCATCCACACGCCATCCTAACTTTATACCCACACACAAGCAAGCATGTTGACTCTTACTTCTAGCTTGTCTTTGTCGATTGTGACATCATGACTTGCTGCGGTCTGCCTATTTTGGCGAGTTTTCTGTTGCAAGTTGAAACAACAAAGACTAGAGTAATGGTAAAGAGGTAACCAGAAATAAATGAATACTTTTAGAGGAACAGATTTCTGATGTAAGGTGTTCTCCTATTGATCTTCAGAATAGGATATAATAACACGATTTAAAAGATTGAAATGATCACGGATTTTGGCCTGTCGATTCCTCTTTAGCTTAAAGATCGATTAATCGATTTTAATCCTGAGCAAATTGAAATAGTGTTAAAATTTATTTGCTTGTTTCCACAAGCTATGTCTGTATCGTACCAAAAACCTGCATTAGTGGAAGGGTAGCTCATAAACATGGTAGTTTTGAAGTCAATTGAACCTCAGAACATGAACCATACTCCTGGCAACTGCATATCCACAGCGGAAACTCATTCAAACCAGTACTCAGTTTTGGACTCAAACCCATTATTTAGTAATCTATAACGTAATGATTAGTTGAGTTTTTTAAGGAATTATTGATCGGTTACTGAGTAATTGCTATAATCGTTTCAGCCCTAAAAAAATGATTATATCTTAAGATAAAATTAACGCAATGAATGAGCGAGCTGCGCATTTACATGTACGTTACCTGAACGTTTCGAGGCCATCTCATCTGAAGGATTACTGGCAAATTAATACTCGATCCAATAACTCAATATAAATAGGCACAGTGCAGAGTAGTACACTCAACTTTATTCCCGTACCTATGCAAAAGATGGCGGATATCAAACCATGGCGCAGTGTCACGAGCGAATGCCCCATGGGCCTCTCGAATGATAATAATTTGTGAGCATGTGTTTGTCACTTCGTCTTTTCATTGCTAAGCTACGGCATTATCATGGCAACTGAAGAATGGCTGTGACGTGACAATAGTGAGGTACTGTGCTGTGTGGTGTGGTGAGTGAGTGAACGGAGTGAATGCCCCAGGGGCCTCTCGCGGTGCTACTTGCCGTGCTATGCTGTGCCATCTATCGAAGTCACACCTGGCTATCACTACATGACTGTACTCTCACTAACACCCTTTATATTACTTGTATCCTCAGTGTAGTCTATCAGTATCGCCTTTGCTTAGACTTAATCTTTGCGCCTTAATTTTTGTGCCTAAGATGTGCCATTATGTTCCCCCCTTTTTTGCGCCTAAGATGCGCCATTATGATCCCCCCTTTTTTGCTACAAAAGGGTGAAGTTCAATATCTGTTAGCCATTCTACATTATCAACCTGCACTGACGAGATCCTGATGATCGAAACAGCTCCTGTCTGAAGGAGCAGAGTACAAACTGAAGTGTCGTTTTGCTGATGGTGTGCTGTGGCAACGTGTTGAGGTCGGCCGGAGAGCGCAACGGTGTGGTGTGGTGGTTGATAAGAATTTCAGTATAATTATGTATTATGACCAAATTTTCTTCTGCTATTTCCACTAAGAAACGAGCCCTGAAGGCATTTCAAACAAAAACCTTTCTCGGACAAAGATCTAGCTAGTTGCTAGTTCCATTCAAAGTGATGAAGCTTGAAAGCCATAGATAACTGGGCTAAATAATTTAATTGGTCAAATGCACATGCATAGCGCACAAAATGAACACCCACCCGGGTATGTACACGCCTACAGCCCTATAGTCCGTTTCAAAAAGATTAGCAATCAGGTTGTGGTCTTAAAAAGTATGAAGATAAGGGAAATTTCTACAACAAAGTAGATAACAGGGCTTGTTAGGGCACGGCAAATTATTGTTCTGTGAAGGTTTCGGAACAATTGGACCAACCATTTATTAAGGAATTAGAATTTCGGCCAGGTTTCTGGCCCTTTCCCATGGTTTACAATTAGCCCTGGAAACCAGTATCGATTATTTAACAAAACCCACGATTTATTCTTTCCTTTATGGCTTTGTGGATACGAATACTGTCTGCTGACCATGAAGTTGTGAGTTCAAATCCCAACCTATGTTCAAGTCAAACTTTTTTCCAATGGTTTGCTGATCGTGCAAGACAAAGAAGGTGGCTGCGCCAAACGACTTGTTATTGTTGGAGCTCGCGCTTCCTGCCGAACTGACTGACACTTGACTGGCTCACGCCATGTGAACACACCCACAACACTGAAACGGTGTGAGTGAATACGGAAGTCATTGCGCTGTAGCTACATGTACGTTAGTACAATTTCTTCGACCCGGGTTGATTTCAACCCTCCCCTTGGGCGAAATTTAACCCCGGGTCAAGCGCAATGCGTCATGTAAATGGCCATTCATTTTGTGTACATGGCGGGTTGAAATCTGACCCGGGTCGAACTCAACCCGGGTTGAAACGCCTCATGTAAACACAGCCTAGGACTCGTTTGTTGTAAACCAGACGTACACGTACCGCCGTGAGTGAGTTCTCATTTTTCATGCTTTCACGCGGAATAGTTCTTCGAGTTCACAGTGAGATTTTCCAGGCAGCGTTCGAGCGCTCATACGGTAAGACGGCAAACTCCCCGGGCGATCGCCAGGATTGTTAATCTTTCTGAAACTGACTGGAGTACAGAACTCCGTACATCTGTACAATATGCATAAGGACCACTTTCCGTACATCACCGGCACTCCGTCATCGCCACCAACCACCACCACAGTCGCCACCACCACCACCACAACTAAATCAAGTGTTCATGGACAACAACAATAGCCACTGGCATCTCTGAGGAGGAGAATCAGAGCACCAGCTACATACGACAGAGCTTACCCACCACGCAGGGATTGGCCGTGAAACACCTAAGCACAGGGATGATATGAGCATGCAGAAACACAACGGAAATCAGAGACCAGCATTGAGATCAATTACTGCTATTTTGTTGTTCGATCTACCTTGCCGGACTTTATTCAAGTACACAAGATAAATGCAAGCTAAAAGGTGATATTTTGCTTCGACCAAAAAACCAGCTGGTCAAGTGACAATGGGGTGAGTTTTTACCGAAACTTGTTGGGCAGTAGAATGCCGTAATTGCGAATGATTATGCTCCTGGCAATTTGAACATTCGCATTTTTTAAATGTGATTCGCTTCCCAAAGTAAGTAAGTAAATTATCGTATCCGTCCCCGAAGGGAACTCACGACGGCCGCTAACACCCGATAAACCCTAGCGGCAGATGCAGCGCCTAACGGTGGGGGTGAGTGGGTAAGTCTCACAACCACTGGCACAAGTGCCGAAAACGACCCCATTAGCTGCATCCATGTACCCCTTGTGCCTGGCCACAAGTTCCCAGTTGACTGTGGGTAGCAGCACGGCTGGAAAAACCGCTCCCAGGCAGGACTTGAACCAGGTACCTCTCGTATCTCAATCATGGTCTTTGACCAACCCACTGTGCCTGTCTTTTGGCTTCCCAAAGATGCCATAATTTTTCGCAACTTACGCTTTTCGCAACCGTGCCAAAACAAGTGCTAGTTGCTGAAATCGCATCCATATTTTCAGAAAAAGCTCAAAAGTTGCTAATATCGCAACCTAAAATTGGAGAGTTCTTGTGCAAAAACTTACAAAAAAGGGAGAAGTGCAGCGACAGCAAACTCGTACATCTACACCCTTTCCTACACCACTTTACACAGTGCCAGTAGCCTGTTGCATGTACATGTATCCTACATCATGTAGATCTACATCATTCCAGTGCAAGGGAATGCACTTTATCATAACTACCGTTGATCTACTGTTTCTCTGAAATCAGTCTGAAGGCAGGTGAGAAATGAGCGAGTACGAGTATGCATTTGTCCGACATGTAGTCGGTGAGTCGGTGACTAGACCTTTTGACCCCATGCCATGGGGTCAATTCAGACTCAATTGGGCTTGAAAGTGATGACGTCAAAAACGGCCAAGGAGTAGTAAGTTGACATCAGATTTCTATTTTGGATCCACTAAGGTGTGACTTCGCTATTTCCTCAGTATGTGGGTGCATAGCAACCCACTCATGTCGTATGCAGGTGTGACTTTTACTTCGCCACCAGTTGTCAACCCTCCCCCAGTAGCCAAGTCAGTCAGTTTGACTGGCTACATCACCTTGCTGTGAGTAAGACCGCTTGAAATGTGCTTGGATCCATACAAAAACTGGATCCAAGTGGATCCAGTTTTTGAATTTTTGAAATTGTTGCTATGCTGTGACGTAGCACTTTCAAGCCCTATTGCGCCAAGGTTGCGGAAAAGTTGCGAAATAGTTCACGAAAATTGCGAAAGTTGCGAAAATTGCGAAAGTTGCGATTTCTTCCTAAACAACAAAAAGTTGCGAAAAAAGTGGCGAGCATCTTTGGGAAAGGGCTACACACCACATCCTTTACAGTAAAACCTGCGATCACCGCACGCACGCCCTTGGTGCAGCGCAAACTGATATGTTACTATTTATTTGATGATGAAGAAGAAAAAGAAGAAGACTTGGGAGAAAAAAAACAGGAAGAAGAAGAACACTCAACAGGAGAACCAGATTCCTAATACGTGTGTGTGTGTGTGTGTGTGTGTGTGCGCGCGCGCGCGCGCGTGTGTGTGTGTGTGTGTGTGTGTGTGTGTGTGTGTATGTGAGCTGGCCAGAAAAAGCCACTTCATAGCTGTGTGGTGTAGACCAGGCTGAATAGTGGGGGTCAATTCTTCAGCCTTGCAAGCTGTTGAATGGTGCAATCCTAGCACAAGCTGCTATGGCTTCTGCTGTAGCATCGCTATCATCGCCTCTGGCGATGGGTGTCCAAGGGGGGGGGGGGTGTATGTGTGTGTGTGTGTGTGTGTGTGTGTGTGTGTGTATGTGTGTGTGTGTGTGTGTGTGTGTGTGTGTGTGAGAGAGTGCGTGCGTGCATGCAAAGTAATACAAATATGACGTAATGAGTAGATGCACATCACGCCCCTTCGAGATGTTGCGAAACATGTGACAGCAACACGTACCATAAATAAAACAAAAATGAAGAATGAAAACAACAAAGCCAAGGCAGCAGAAATTGACAGTAGTGATCAGAAATGTTAATCATAGGACTGTCCATGATGTGAACCAACGTTTAAACGCTGGTGTGGCTTGCGCTAACGGGTGCTGAGGCGGTGGCGGCAGGGAAGAGGCGGCAGCAGCAGCCGGCAGGACAACCAACGATGCAGGCACAAGTGGGCGATACGGACGCAGGAATCTGCGGTTCTGCCAGTAAATTCGACCACTAGCCAGCTTCACTAGATAATCCCGATGACTACCGACAGCAACAACGATCCCACGCATAGACCACTGTTTGGTGCGCGGGTGCTGAATGTCCACGTGAGTGCCGATGCGGAGCTGCTGCAATGAGCGACGAGTTGGCGATGTGTTTGCGACTGCATCATCAGATGGCATGGCATTCTCATCAAGGGTTGTCGCCTTGGATAGCCAGGAGGAATCAAACTCCTTCCAATATGCCATAACAAACGAACTGGGGACTACCATCGGTACATAGAACGGCAGGAACACCGGCAAGAAAGCACCATTCTTGTGTGCTCACGATGGTAGCTGTGAGTCAGTCAAGTGACAATTCAAGTCGGCAGGAAAACCGCAAGCTCCCATGTACGGAGCAACGCACAATTCCCTAAGTATCGCCGAAGTCGCACCAATCTCTTCTTCACAATGGTGTCCCCAGCGCAGGCTTGAGAATTAGATTGTTTGTAGGCAACGACGTTGCGAATGGCCAACGGCCCTCGGCATTTGTCCAGCACCTCCATGAGCGATACTGCCTCATGCTGCTATCTGGTGTTCATGAGATGCTTGTCGTGCTGAAACGAAGTGTCTCTGTAAGTTTGTATCACTGGTGATGGTTTGGTCTGGAGTGCACTATAAGTTTTGCTCTTTATACAATCTTCCTCAGCCTATTCAAGCTCAACACTGTGTGTTGAGCAGGGAGTGGTGCTTTCTTGCAGGTTTGCCGAGTGGAAGGTTCGATGGACTTCTCGTGTGCTCTGGATGGCAGTCGTGAGTCAGTCAAGTGAGAATTCAAGTCGGCAGGAACAGAGGGAGCTTCCATGTAGGGAGCAACACACGATTCCCCAGAGCGGAGCGATTACTGTATAAGTTGTTTGTCACAGGTAAACTTGAGAGTTCAAAAAAATCTTTCCCGCATCCCGCGTTTGATTGGGGGTCCGCTTGTTGCGGTGAATTTTCAATGACACCCATACCTCGGTTATCCGGACACCGACGTTACAGGCACTTCAGTCTACCGGGCACCCTTTGGACGAGTTTTAGTAGAAATATTACTACTCTTTTGACGAGTTTCAGTGGAAATATTACTACTCTTTTGTCACTTTTCGTGGAAATAGTCATGTCACATGCCATATCCACGGCCTTTCCCATCAAAATGTATGTGATTCGGAGTAACAGACATGTCGAAGTTACGATCAGTGCGCAGTCCCAGACAGCCCTGATAAAGGACGTATGAGTGTACTGCACTCTGGCCCATGAAAATGTGTCTGGTCATACAGTCAACTTTGCGTATAACGACACTCGGCGGGGCATCAGAAAAGTGTCCTTATTCGCAAAGTGCCGTTATACCCGAAGTCTCATTATACGTATTACAGTTAGATGGGACTTTGCTCTGGGCATGGAAATTCTGTCGTTATTCGCGAATTTTCATTATATCCGCAGTCGTTATTAGCGAAGTTGACTGTACAGGATTCCCCTTGGTATAGAGTCCGACAAACACAGGTGTTTACTGATTAACTTTGCTTTCGGCAGAATTCATTTTGACTTCTCATGTCCTCGCTTTCATGCCCTTTTAGAAGCCTTGCTTTGAATTTTTTGCTCTAGATTTTGGAGGCTTGAATCACCATACATCAAGAAGGATGTCACTGTACTTCACGTTATGGCCTCGGCTATTATAGAATTTCCATCAAAAATACTTGATAAAATGAAGAAATACGGCATCTCCTTACCTCGAGACGAACAGGAATTACAGGACATAGAATAATCATGAAACGAAGGTATCAGCAGTCTCTCCCGAAGCACGTGTAGCTCGTTGACTCGCGCCATCGCCGTCTCCATGACCTTCAGCAACGTCTCCACATCCGAGCAGAGTAGCCATGTGGATGCAACATCCTTCGTGTCCTCCGTGTTGAGAGCAGTAAGGCGTTCCCGCAGTTTGCTGCGCCGCTCTGCAATCTCTTGCACAACAGTGACTAGTGGCGTCCTCTCATGTTTCCACAAGAGAACATTCAGGTTTGCACTCTGCTCCTCAAGTTTGGCGATTGCTTCTTCGAGCACTCTGAGACGCTCTTTGAGTTCCCTTTCGTCGCTGTCGTAACCATGGAGACGATTCTCCAGAACACACTTCTCCTCACGTAGCTTGCTGGTGCTTTCCTTGAGCTGTTCATGCTCCTGGTGCACCCTTGCTACTTCTTGGAGCAGGTGATCTGCTGAACCGGTGTGAAGTGCTTCTAGGCATAGTCGAGTGTCAGTGAGGATGGGACGTTTGTCTGGGTCCGGTTCCAGCAATGTCATCACTAGCGTGTTGAATTCAGTTACGTACTCACTGGGTAATGGTTTGATGTCGACATGTTCCATGTTGTACATCACCTCGTGACCATTTCTGTATGCGCCTGGATAGTCAGGTAGCGGATGAGCTTTCATCACAAACTCGTATATCAGGACGCCCACAGTCCAGCCGGTCTGCCTGTCATACTCAGTCCATGAACAGTCGCCGCCAACCGACCATCCCCGGCAGTAGGACTGTCTGTGAACCTCCGGTGCAGCATGCTGGGTGTTGTCCAAACCGTAGCTAAAGTATTGCAAGTCGTTTTCGAGGTCCAGGTACTTTTCACGACCAATCCCTGCCAGGACAATGTCGCCATTGCTGTTGAGTAGCAAGTGTTCCAATTTCAGGTCACAGTGCACTATGCCTTTGTCCTTCAAGAAACACACAGCATCCACCAGTTGCATGGACCATTTCTTGGCCTGTGCATAGGGCACTGGTCTGTCACCACGACTTTTCACATAATCCGCAACTGTTTGCTCGTGGAGATCAAACAATACAAACTGGGCACGGCGACCACTGCGAGCAGACGCTGACTTATCTATAGCACCCTTCACATGCTCAGGTAGCTGCTCCCACAGCTCATCCTCAATGACATCCTCAAACCACGTCAAAATACCAACGACATTCTTGTGCCTCAGGACTCGACTACGTTTCACCCACTCATGCTCTCCAAGATAGTCGTCAGGCCTGCTAATGTCGTCGATTGCAGGGATGGGCGACAGACCGCCAGTCGACCTGACTGCCGAACTCCAACTTAGGTTATTGTGGTAGAACAACTTGAGCGCGTATAATTTATTAGGCGGCAGTCCGCCCAGCGTGCACCGCACAGCGAATACGCTACCCTGAGAGCCATGGGCTAACACTCGGACAAACTGGAAATCCGAGGAGAGCGCGTGGTGCAGGATGGACCGCTGCTCTTCAACATCAACATCAGCTACTTCGGGATTTGAATGAAACGAAGCCATTGCCGGCATTGGAGGCGCCAACACTCACTTCATAATTCACAGTAGCTAGGCTGTGACTGACACACGTACAGACTAGTGACCAGATTCTACGAGCAGAGCCTTACGGCCTTGGCGACTCCGCGACGAGATGCAACCAACTGCTGCTACCGGTAGCCCAATCCGAGACAGTCAGTACTAGTAGCGAGGTCAGGCGAAAATTAAATTTTGGAAAACCCCTATCGAATTGGGTATCTACGGAAAGCTTAGAGCTTCAGGCGTTCAAATCTAAAATTTGGGCTGGGTTAGAGCAACTGGAAGAGAGTTATGGGTGTTGAAAGGAGCCCGACTACGTGATTTTTTTGTCGCGACGAATGTACGCGTGGGAGCTCGAAAAATGGCACCCGGCACTCGGGTCCCAAGTCGCGACGGAGAGTGCATGATGTAATCTCGCGTGTCACGTGCGTGTACTTCGCTATGCTAGCGGCTAGCGGCACCGCTAGCGCTGCGTGCAGCACTCGAGCCGAAAACTATTACTAGTATTACTTTCTGAAGAGAAAATGATTGTTCCTCTGCAGAGAAGGGAAATGTGCAATTGTCTTCAAGGATCGCCAGTGCATGTACTATTTGCTGTGAACCGGTGATGGTAAGATATTTGGGATCCAATGACGAGTTGGTGGCAACGGGAGCGGTGGCTGCTGTTGATGGATGATGTCGGAAGAAGCGCTTTCTCAAGACAAGTTTCTGCAGACGATCAGGAATTTGAAAACACAATTGTGCTCGAACGTATTGTTTGTTCTGGAGTAGTACAGTAGAGAGACTTTGTTAGAGACATGGTCTGTGTGAAAGTGAACGTTCCTCACTTTCTCTCTCACACAGGTTATGTTTGGCTGACAACTATTTGTAGTGTTGCCTTGATTGAGTAACACTGACAGCATTGGAAATTTGGAAATAGTTTCCATTTCTGAAATGATGCATACAATTGGACAAAACTTTGTAAGAAAGACATAGCTTTCCGAAACAGTACCTGGGACCGGGACTGAAGTAGCCATCTCCTTACCTTCATCACCAACAAGCTTCTGAATAGATACAAAATGCTGCACACCAGACGCAAGCGAAGTTTAATCGGAATGATGGCGATTCGCTTGCTTCTGTTGCTTTTTAGATTGGTGCACATGCCTTCCCAAAGCAATCCTCCTTGCTGGACAGTGACACCAGTCGGGAGCCATAACGTCGGTGCGCCTCTTGTTACGCCAATGAAACTTGGTAGTCCGAAGGATTAGGGGGCGCTGAACACGATGCAGCAACAACCTAAGGCGTAACAAGAGGCGCAAGGACCGAAACCCGCCCTCGAATATTGGCAAAAAGCGAGAGACAGCGCGTCGACAGAGAAACGTCTGGACGCCGCGCGAACGGGTGGAGGCATTGCTCCATATCCTTACCAAAGGACTGGAAACTTGAAATCGCCCAAAAAGAGCAAGGAGACTGCACAAGCGAAGTTCAAACGCAGGTCAGTTTTGATGCCTCCCGTAAAAATCGAAAAATCGAATAAAAACCTATGTGCCATGACATCATCGATTTTCAATGGGCCGGGGATGGTCCAAGCGCGACAAGCGAAGTCCGTGAACTGGTCACGCGTCTGACCTCGCTACTGTCAGTAGATCTACCCAGGGTGTCCTTATCCCAACACTACAAGTCAACGGAAAGTTCTCAATGATTATCATGATTATGTCCAGCTGAGCAAACAGGAGCCGTTCAAACGAATCCGTCAGAAAAAATCAGAAGGAAAAGCTGCGGAAATCACTGTTTCTGGCTATCGAGCCTGTCCCCGGTTTTGCAGTCACTCTTTAGCCTTGGCATGGAGTCGAGTGGGAACATTTTGGACCGGTCGCACATATATTCGGACGCAGCCGGAAATGCGAATCCGCACTGCTGTTCAACTCTGGGCTTGAAACCAGGACTTCAGACCGTCTACAGTAAGATCGGGCACCGAAGAACGCAGGGGCTCGAGCGCAGCCTAGGAAAGTAAGTTCTTAGCCAGACCGTTCTTATTCACACGCGCGCGGTAGGCTTTTCCGGATTATGTGTTTTTTCTTGGTCTAAAATGGAAATGGAAAGTGTTTTGAAAAACCCCTATAAATCAAATTTTTTTCTAAAGAAAATGCAAAAATTTACCCAAAAAGCACAAAAAATGCCACCGTTGCCATGGTAACAAAATGGCGACAGCTAGTCGCGTGACATTTGGCACCATGGTGATCATTCATGATGATCGTGAAGTACCTATCGCTTGCAGGGAGTCGTAAAATACCGGTATTTTACGACTCCCTGGCCCAAACTAGGCAAAAGTGGGTCAAAATGGACAAAATGCATTTTGACCCCCAAAATGCAAAAATATGCAAACACATAGCGCGCGGCGAGTCGAGTGACGTCATGACGTTTGGCATGTACACACGTGGTAGTGCAATGTACAAGTGTAGTACTTCTAACCTAGTGCTAGTAGTGGGTGTCGTAAATGGGAATGACTGTCTGTACATGTAGCAGTTACTGTTTACACGTGTACATGACAGTCATGTACTCACCTCCCATACATGTACAATGTAGATCTACGTACAATGTACATGTAGATCTAGTGTTCTTAAATCTGATAATTCTAGCCTGGACTGTTCTTAAATTTTGCCGGTTTTCCAGCCTGGGTGTTCTTCGGCGAGGTGTTCTTCGGCGCCCGATCTTACTGTACTGTACAATCATAATAAATTCTTTATCATTGACCGGGGTTGGGAAAGGTGGCCTCTGCCCTCTGGTCGACTCCATCGAAGACGTTTGAGGTTATCGAGCCCTTTGCGGAGCTTGTCCTAAGTAAATGGTCCGCTGTTCGGTGACCTTCAAACGTCAAGTGTAGATCTACCAGTCTTCGTGACCTGATTGCACAGTCTCGACGCTCGCATCATTTGCGTTCTTGGCCACGTATAAACAGTTCAGAGTAGAGCCTACACGCTCTCTTCCATTGACACTGCAATAGTTCAACTCATATCACAATAATCATTCCGACGAAACGTTGGAATGATTATTGTGAAATGAGTTGAACAGAACTATTGCAGTGTCAATGGAAGAGAGCGTGTAGGCTCTGCTCTGAACTAAGTAATAGTTACTTTTAGAATTCTGAAGTAACAATCCCCTGGCTAGGCTGGGCTTGCATACTAGTACTGTACTGTAGTATATCGGAGCTTCGATAATGACAGTGTAATGCCAGTCCCAAAGGGACTTTCCCTTGCCCAAGATCGAGACAGCATTTCAAAGAGTCACGGCACGGACTAAATCAGATCTTGAACAGTCAGACGTGCACAATTTAGCAGAAGACTGACAAGGAGTACTGAGACATTCCAGGGCATGAAAGACAGCTTGAGCGCTGCTCGATAGCGCTAAAGGCCACCAACTAAACCATGCATAATCTTGAACAATTTAGCACACAATTGACAAGGCGTGCTGACACATTAGAGAGGTTAAGGGCGTGTTCGAATAGTCTTCATCAACATTACTGTTCAAACAATTTTTTAAAGGAGATTAGTTGAAGTGCCCCTATAGAACGGTTTCTATCATTTTAGAGTTTTTCAGTGGAATTGTCATGGCGATAATGACATCCGATCGGATCGACAATCTCGACGCACACATGACGTACCTATGTAGCGACCTCACTCCCGGAGTATTACGTCATTCTACATACGCATGCGCAAGAAATAAAATCATTCTCTTTGGTCACAACTTCTTCGTTGTCCGGTTGGCCAAAGTAGCCGTCGTCTAGGGCCCGACGTAAAACCCTAAATTAGTGACCCCTGACGCTGCGCTCTTCAGAGTTTTGAGCATGCCATCCCTGAGCTCGGCCCGCCGCAGTTTCCTGCTCGCCTCAACTCTCGGGATCCCGTCAATCGCCGGCTGTTGACGTAAAACTTGAGCCTCACCACCACTCGTCACTGGATCCGCCTCGGAGCTGCTGTGGCCCCTGCCACCCTCCCCGGCCCACCTGGATACCCCGCTATCCTGCCACGGCATCGTCCAGTCGTCGTCGTCCGTATTCGTCCTGGCCTCAAGCTGGAAATTGGCCACCTCCACCCGTCGTACCAGCTCACTCACTGTGCACGCACGCAGGCCCACGCCCGGCACCGGACCCCATGGAGCTGCGCTCGCCTCCATCTGTCCCCGCCTCAGTCGGCACGCCTCGCCCCAGTGCAGCGCTCCTGCTGGTATCCCGCCAAGCCTGCAACATGCAGCCGCCTCTGACACGATAACACTCCTCTGTCACGCGTACATTTCCTCTTTTCTTTCTTTCTGCCTCTGACATGCTCTCCACCTCTGTCACGTTAACACACCTCTGACATGTTAAACTGCCTCTGTCATGCATCTCTCTCATTTCCGCTTTCTGCATTTTTGATTTTGTTTCGGCCTTTGTTGCCACGTCTCAAACAAATTTCATACACGCAGCGCTCTCGCCTGTACATATGTTGTATCATATTATTATATTTTTGCCGTTCCGCCTTGTACATGCTGCGCTTTCCTTTCTCTTCTCTTTCTTGTTTCTTGTTTATCGTGCTTCGCTCCTCCCGACCTCACCACTGGCGGGGGAGTACTGTAGCGACCTCACTCCCGGAGTATTACGTCATTCTACATACGCATGCGCAAGAAATAAAATCATTCTCTTTGGTCAAAACTTCTTCGTTGTCCGGTTGGCCAAAGTAGCCGTCGTCTAGGGCCCGACGTAAAACCCTAAACCTATTCCAAACTCTTCGCAACTAATCCACCTCTCCCATCGGATGAGGTTGTGGAATTTCGAGGAGTTTCGTTTTCTGAAGAGGCCAATGAGGCACCTCTTCAGAAAAACTCCTCGAAAAGTCAAAGAGTGACAATTCCAACGCACCCTAAGATGCACGTTATTTCTGACATGACGCGAAAGTTCAGCTCGCGTTACTTGACTCGCGCGTCGAAAAACAACGCGAGTGACCTGCAGCTCACGTCGAAACTTGGAGTTTTACGCCAAATTTGACGTGAAATTGCGCGTCACGTCGAAAATAACGTGCATCTTATTTTCTGGCCCCAAGGAGTGGTCGTTACTCGTTAGGCCATGGTAAACTTTGATTCTCAAGTACGCGCGCACCGATTTTTGGCGGCGCACCGGCGATTTGTTTTAATTTCTATGCTTGCATATGCATGAAAACGGTCAATGCGAAAGGCATGAATCAGGGAGTAGTAAAATACCGGTATTTTTCTACTCCCTGGCCTGAATATTATGAACATGTGACCATGTACATAGTCATTACATGTATGTGTGACCCTATCTTTGGAAATAATAAAAAATTGTGGGAAATAAAATAAAAAATCGCTCGCTGGCATCGATTTTCACAGGCTCATGACCTGAGAATCAACTTTGTTTTTTACCATGGCCTTAGTTACAGGTTATACTCTAGTACAGTGTACCACCACAATACACACCATACACACAATACACACAATACAAGTGCAGAGCAAGGAATTTTGAAATGGAAGCACTGAAACAATTTTTTAACAATTTAACGGCATTGAAGATAACCACAGAACCACAACCGGAACAATTCATTTGACCTGCAAAATCGTTTATGAGGAGATCTCAAGTTGACAGCTAACGGCAATCCATCACCGGTGTACCACGGCATGCAAGGCGTCAGAAATTCCTTGTAGGACACGCCGACGTCATGAAAACAAAAACAAAACGAAAGACGCAGTGCTAGCAGTGTGTTCCAAATAAAAATCGGCACTAGGAATTCCGATGCAGGGCTCTCGGCAACTTCAGGAAAGGGCGTGTGGCGGCAATAGTAGGTGCAGCCGAAGCAGCGACATGCCGAGCAAAAACATTAACCGGAGCACTTCAAATGCTACCATGACAACAGCCAGTACACATAATACCATGCCAACAGGCAGTACAATGGATACCAGCAGCTAGTACAAATATTACAATGACAACAGCTAGTACTAATCTAATGATAAGTTACTACAACTACTGGCAGTAGGCACACCAGTGGGAAATTGAGCAATATAATAATAGGAGTGGAGCGGCTAGTCGGAACCGACTGCAAATGCATGATGTCCCAGGAAATGGTTCTTGAAGCGATGCGCGCGCGGAGGAATGTACCCCACACGCCAGCACAGAGTCACACGAACATGGCAGGCATTGTATGATATACACGGCCGTGAAACAGCAGCACGCCAGCACAGAGTCACAGAACATGGCAGGCATTGTATGATATACACGGCCGTGAAACAGCAGCACGCCAGGCCAACACGCTAGGTAGCAGCAGCAGCAGCAGTGGCGTTGGCAGCAGTGGCGTTAGTGGTGTTGGAGGCGGCGGCGCCACTCTCCTCCCTGAGCGGCTCCAGGGGGCTGGTGGGCGAGAACGCCTGGTCCGAGTCGCTGCCGGAAATGCGGCGGGTGATCGCTGCAACGATGGTGTCGCCACTGCGGCCGTGCGCCTCCTGCTCCTGCTCCTCGTCGAAGAAGTCCAGGTTGACGTACGTGAAGCCGAAGAACTCCGTCTGCTTGAGCTGATTGATGACGGTCGTGTCGCATGGTGTGTTCTTCGTCGTCAGCGTCGAGATGAACTCCTTGTCAAAGTTGTCCACGCCCTTTGGGCTTTTCTGCAGTTCCACAATAGAACAACATACTCGGTTCATGTGTGATGTCTAACTACAGCACAGCTCAATGAAATCCAGTCGCGTCACTCAAGTACAGTCAGACCTCGCTTATCCGGTCCTCGATTATCCGGATCCCTCGCCATCCGGTAGAAAATTGCTGGTTACCGATTTACAGCATATGCCATGCACACATACAGTATGTGTGTTCGATTATCCGGTTCCCTCGCCTATCCGGACATTTTTCTGGAAAGCGGACGTGTGTAGTTATGCGAGGTCTGACTGTACCCGCCCGGCGTTCCGCAGCCCGAGACCTGCGAACACTGGGCTGCGGAATGACGCAAGGCGCAAACTTGAGTGACACCGCGACTCATTGAACAGCACTGTAGAGTGTTGTGCTCACTGAAATCCGACCCAAAGACCAGAAAACAGACGCCCTGGACCAGTTTCGATTACAGCACTGCACGTGTACATGTGTACGTCCAGCCGCATTCGTACGTCTCCCAGCTAGGGCATCAAGGGCCGCGCAATTAAGTTGGTGGCACCAAATGTGCACTTCGGATCGGATCTCACCGAGCACAACTGTTTGCTCGATGTGTTCCTGGACACGTCAGGTGATGCGGCCGCGAATCCGGCTAATTTTTTTTTCCTTTTACAACTGTACAAGCAGACTGCCTCTGGAAGCAGTTTGCCCCTTGCACGCACGCATCACATTCATTGTGCCAACAAAGAAGTTGTATGTCTCGCCGGCGGAGCGCTGCGAGATAGGCGAGAAATGATTTCTCGCAAAATATTTTCAGTTGCAAATATGGCATCTGGTGTGTTCTTTATTGTCGCTTCTTTTCCTGACTTCTTCAGTCAGTTTTGATTGCCAACAAAGAAGCTCTCACACATCCACAAGTACATGTACTACAGTACATACATACACAACGAGAGTGGCAATTCGGTCAGCTGTGGGAAAGAGCACCCGTGGCAGAGGGCCTCCTCGCACACACAAAACAACATGGAGAATGATTTTCACTGAACTTTTTGGTAAAACCGTGAAACTCTGACCAATGCAGGTGCTACTGTTAATAATTATGAAAATCAATACACCTTGCGTCCCGCGGCGGGATACGACCAGGACTGATTTATTTACAACGAGCATGCACGTTACAATACAGATGAGAGAGAGAGAGAGAGAGAGAGAGAGAGAGAGAGAGAGAGAGAGAGAGAGAGAGAGAGAGAGAGAGAGAGAGAGAGAGAGAGAGAGAGAGAGAGAGAGAGAGAGACTACGGACAGAGACAACACAGAGAGAGACAATACGGAGAAAGACAATGCTGCGACAACCACTTTACACCTCGCTAGCAGCACCATACCGTGACAGGCTTGAACGGCGGCGGCATCTCTCTGCTCATCAGCTTAGTCCAGTCCATCGTGTGGTAGAACGGGTGGCTCTTGATGTCGTCCTGACCATTCATGCCCGCACCCAGGCGAGCCTTTGGGTTCTTCTTCATGAACTAGAATTCACAGGCACACCACCATCACTAATGAACAGAGCTACAGTAAAACCTGTCAAGGAGACCACTCTGATAAGGTGACCACCTGTCCTAAAAGACCACTCTGATAAGGCGACCACCTGTCCTGGAGGACCACTACAACCAGGACCAAGGGGTGTTATTTCCAGTCAAATGACCCTGGATATGGAGACAATCTGTACATGGGGACCGCATTTTGAAGGTCCCTTGTGTGGTCGGCTTACATGATAACGTACAGTATTGTCGGGCGTCGAAGAAGGGCCAGGCTAGAATTTCAACAATTTTTAAGAAAAGCGTAGGCTGGATTTTTTGCAGATAAGAACGGAAACCGTAAATGTACACTATAATGTACACTCAGGCGTATAACTCTGCAGAAATGTACATGTAAGACTGTGCCATCGAATAAGAACGAAACTGCTGTGTTCGCTAAAAAAAAGAACGGGCTAGGCTAGAACCCTGACCCCCCCCCCCCTCCCAGTTCTTCGGTGCCCGACAGTACCGTAAGCAAAACAATTCTCAAACGGCAACCGTGCTTCCTCGCTGTTGCTGCGAGTTTCGTGTCTGAAAGTAACACTGATCAGATGGCATAGCCAACACTACAGTACACTAGCAACAGTGAGCGTGTGTACTGGGAGAAAAAGGGGGTGGGGGCAGAGGTGACAGAGGCATAACACTTCAGCAGGATAACGTAGGTAAGTATCTGAACGAACAAACATTGAAGCCAGCACTTAGCCTCTTCTCTCCCCCCCCCCCCCCCCCCCCCCAACCCTTCAAGACATACCTATGCTAGCCCTCTAACCGCATAAGATTCTTAGCACAGACCCCCCCCCCCCCACACACAAGCACAAAGTGACATATGCACGAGCACGTACACCTTGACCTTTGACCTTTGACGCCCATCGCCGGAGGCGATGATAGCAATGCTACGGCAGAAGCCATAGCAACTTGTGCTGGGATTACACCATTCAACAGCTTGCAAGGCTGAAGAATTGACCGTCACTATTCAGCCTGGTCTACACCATACAGCTATTTGCAGTGACATTTTCTGGCCAGTGAATCCCTATTTTTGGTCTTTTCATACGTACACACGTACACACACACACACACACACACACACACACACACACACACACACACACACACACACACACAAACACACACACACACATGGACACACACACACACATGGACACACACACACACACATGGACACACACACACACATGGACACACACACACACACATGGACACACACACATGGACACACACACACACACACACACACACACACACACACACACACACACACACATGGACATAAGCAATGAAATGACCTGTGTCAAGAGAACTGCAGATACATAACCACCTCAAGGAAGGTCATAAACCGAACAAGACACACACACACAAATGTAAGAAGAGTCACCACAAAGCCACATCAACAACGCTGGGCAACAGAATGTACCATCCGCATGCCTTACCTGCTCACAGATGGACTTGGCCTCCTCGGAGATGTGACGCGGGAAGATGATGTTGCCTTCGATGATCTTACCCACAACCTCATCCTCATCGTCACCTTCGAACGGCGGCTGCACACAAGCACACGCACACACACACGCACGCACACACACACGCACGCACGCACACACACGCACACACACACACACACACACACACACACACACACACACACAACTTGCCTTTAAGACTGCAGGTTGATACTTGTTGTACAGTAAAACCTGCCAAGGAGACCACTCTGATAAGGTGACCACTCTGATAAGGTGACCACTCTGATAAGGCGACCACCACCTGTCCGGAGGACCACTACAACCAGGACCAAAGGATGTTATTTCCAGTCAAATGACCCTGGATAAGGAGACCACCTGGTAACAGAGACCATGTTTTGAAGGTCCCTTGAGCGGTCGTCTTAGACAGGTGTCACCGTACTACAGTGCAGCTCAATGGAAGTCCGAATGAGCGAGTCAAGTGAAGTTCTGGCAACTGAAATCCGACCCCTGGAGCGGTGCGCTCGCATTGCAAAACCCAGCATGGGATTGTAACACTACGAAATAGACACCGCTAGTGCCCGCACTCGAGTACGAAATGCAGGGGTCGGATTTCAGTCGTCACCTCGGTATACGTGTGGCGGGCGCTGTGCAGCCCTAGCTAGCCCGGTGAACACTGGGCTGCGAAATGGTGCAGGGCACTAACTGGACGCATGTCATCGGATTTCATCAAGCAGCGCTGTGCATTCGGGTTTTCACCAACGGCGTGAAGCATGCGGGTTGTAGTCGTCTCATCAATCAGTGGAATAGTAGCTAGAGGAAACATACAAATTGCAATTACGAATTTAGAGAGAATTTCAAAGTATCAGGCCACCTGCCTCGTACTGCTCTTTTCTCTGGCTTTCAATTGTTCAGTTGTGGAGAGAAAACAACAAATAACAGAGCTGTGCCAGGCAGATGGCCTTGTTGTGAAATGATGTGTTGTTTTCCTGTGTGATGGCATTCCCCAAACTGTCTCGTCTAGTCGCGTGCATGTGTGATATGAGCATGCGCGATTTTGTAGTCGAGAGTCCTTTTGTCAGTCTTCTTGTTCGTCTCTGTCAGAGCAGTTTGCTTTTCCGTCATGTAAATATAACATAATGTAACAAACCAGTCCTGTCCTTTGTGTCCTGCGTCCCGGGGAACGGAATGACTGTGATTCCGTTACAACGTGGTGCCGAAACCCGGGACGCAGAGGATGAGTAAGTTTGTAGTGAGCCCTGTTCGTAGTCGTCGTCAACAACGAAGTAACTGTTACTTTGCAGTAAGCAGAGCGTGGGAGCGGAGGAGGTGAAGAGCTGGTGGGAGCGGAAGACGACGCGGAGAGGAGGCAGAGAAGGTGGTGGACTAGAACTGTAGACTGGAGCCTGAGACGGCAGGAACCGCGACGGAGCGTGTGGCCGTGGCTCGCCAGAGGACAGTGGACGAGTCTGGCGTCACCGACTGTGTGTCGTCCTTGTTGTTCGTCTTGTTGTTGTCTTGCTCGCTGTGTTGTTCTCTCTCTGTTCAGTTCGTTGCTTGTTGCTGTGTTGTTTCAGTTTGGTTGTTGTCGGTCTGTTGCTCTTCTATTCGTTCTGTTGTTCTCCATTGTTTTTGTTGTAGATTTATTTGGTGCGGCTGTGCGCATGTTATTATTTTGTTGGAGCTTCGGCTCCCGTGTTTTGGTTGGCCTTGTGTGGCGTGGCCTGGTTGTAGAGCGTCGACTCTAGGTTTTTGTTTGGCCCTGTTTCGTGGCCCGGATATTATTTTAGAGCGTCGGCTCTAGGTTGATGGTTGGTTTTCGTTTTTCTGTTCTGCTGTGGTTCCTTTTGCCGTTGTGCATGTGGAACGTGGTGTCGGTTTATTATTTTGTGGAATGTCATCAAGGGGGCAGGTGTTGTGAAATGATGTGTTGTTTTCCTGTGTGATGGCATTCCCCAAACTGTCTCCTCTAGTCGCGTGCATGTGTGATATGAGCATGCGCGATGTTGTAGTCGAGAGTCCTTTTGTCAGTCTTCGTGTTCGTCCCTTTGAGTGTTGTCTCCATTTCCGTCTTGTCAATATAAATAATGTAACAAACAAGTCTTGTCCTTTGTGTCCTGCGTCCCGGGGAACGGAATGGCTGAGATTCCGTTACAGCCTAATTTCCTAGGAGGGAGCATGCAAGAGTGTAAAAAACTTGAACATTGAACGGTGCCGTATAGAATAAGACAGGACCCTCCCCCCCCCCCCGTCCCGTGCACACATTCAAAAGCCATCACTGCTAACTATACGTGAACCGGCGGCCTCACAGAGATTAGGACAGCATGAACCAGCCAGTCAACCTAAGGGCCAGCGAAAACGTGGGTGCGTAGGTGACTGCATGCTCAAGTGAGAAAAACGCACTTGAAGTCGCACGTTTGTGTTTGGGACTGTCGGACCGCAACAACCAACAAAACTGCTTGTAACTTGGGTATTACGGGGAGTTTTTGACTACAGTCAACTTTGCGTATAACGACACTTGGCGGGGCATCAGAAAAGTGTCCTTATTCGCAAAGTGCCGTTATACCCGAAGTCTCATTATACATATATTACAGTAAGATGGGACTTTGCTCTGGGCATGGAAATTCTGTCGTTATTCGCGAATTGTCGTTATATCCGCAGTCGTTATTAGCGAAGTTGACTGTAATTGATTTTTTAATGATTTCTGAAGCTTGCAGGGTATGTGGTGCACTGAAGAATCCAATTTCAAGATTTGAGGCTAAGCACCCTTTTCGCGTGCTCTGGCTAAGCTACAGTGGAATCGGCTGCTGCAATGCTAAACTCCCCAATGGACGCATGATGCACATCATCATCATCATCATCATCATCATCATCATCATCATCATCAGGGGCGTCATAAGGCAGTGTGGAGTGGTATGACCGGGAGTCGGGGCCGTCCCCGGGGGAAAAATGTTGAATTTTTCGTCCAACAGGCAGTGCTCTTTTTTTTTGTTTTTTGGATGAATTGCGCGGACCATCCTGGACGAAAAGTGGTACGACCAAGGTCGTAGTGGTCGTACCGTGTGTGACGCCCTTGATCATCATCACGGGAAAAGTCCACTTGTTGATCATCATCATCATCATCATCATCATCATCATCATCATCATTATTATCATCATCATGCTCCCATGTGTTGGGTTAAACTATTTACTGTACTGATACATGGTGATGATCATGGTGATTGTGCTCTGCTTTGCCCGTACAGGAGGCTTTCGAGTATCATGCCCGCATAGTATTGAGAAGCCAGAGGCCTTGAATCGTTTCTTATCGAAAACATAAAATTTTCCGGGTTGGAAGGAGAGAATCATCATCATTACAATCAAGCCCACCCCAACAGCCGGGCTGAAAAGATCAAGTGTTAACCCGACTGACCTGTCCGCAGAGTAACTCGTAGATGACGGCCCCCAGTGCCCACCAGTCCACACTACTATCGTACCTCTCGTACTGCACAATCTGAAACAGTTGAAGAGAGCCGCCGTGAGTGCCGTACGCACATCCGTTGGCACAACGCACGTGCACACACACATGGACATGTATCAATAGAGATTATGGTTGATATTGAAAAAGTGCACACGCATGTGCGTGCACACACAAACGCACACACACACACACGCACGCACACACACACACACACACATACAAATACACACCATACGCACCCAATGCACATTACTCTGGTCCAAGAAGAAAGTGTTTATGTATAAAACGCACCATGGAGTTTTTGGCAGCTGAAAGAAATGTCACTCCCATTGTCTATCATCGCATCTGCACGTGTGTGTGCAATGTCAACTCCACGTCAATGACTTGCCCAAAAGAGCCATTGGACATCTAGTACAGGGACGTCGGAAGGTATTTTAGTGTGGTACGGTCAGCCATCTCAAGTACAATTTACTCGTGGGGGAGACCGGGTGGATGAGCCGAACATTTTGGAAAATTAGAGCCCAAATCAGTGCATTGTATTGATTCACGGGGTACTTGTGGCAAATAGTGGTGCGGTCAATACCGTAGTGACCGTACCGTGTGCGACGCCGCTGTAGTACATGACTGTACGGGATGCCCCCGCATTCGCTCCAGCTCCACCTAACCCATGCATCAGTGCATCTACATGTACATGTATGGATCACATGATGTCGACCATGTTGGTTCCACTGTGCACATGACCTGATCACTTTCTACACAAATTTGGTCACATAACTGGGGCAGCCATATTGGTTGCAACTCCACAGTCCACACAAACCCTGCATCTATGGGTCACATGACGTCGGTAGCCATGTTGGTTCCACTGTCTGCATGCCATTCAAGGTTAGTCACATGATGTCGGCCATGTTGGTTCCACTGTCTGCATGCCATTCAAGGTTAGTCACATGATGTCAGCCAGTGGCGTGTCCAGGATTTGGCTGAGGGGGGGGGTTGCGGCCGGGATCAAGGCGGGATGGGGTGGGGGTAGATGACATCATGCTACTGTCCCAGATCAGCCATTTTGAAAACCAATGTCAAGAAGCTCCTCCTGTAGCCCCTTCTTCGACAGTTATTCACCCGAACGGCCCCAGAGACTGTTCCGGAGGATCAGCGCACCACACGGGGACAAGTGTCGAACTAATTACTTGCTTCAAGTTCCCTTTCTCCGTGGGACTGCGGTACGATCGAGCATGATGTTTTGGGGAAGCATTCTCTGGAACGCTCTCCCCTCTGATTTTAGAGTGATACGTGTCCCTGGTCCCTTCCGAAAAGCTCTTTCTGCCATTGATATACTTACTTTGTCCTCGTTAAACTTTTATTATCTGCCATAAATTCCAACCTTCTCATCTATCAATCATTTGTGCATGCATGTCTATAAAATCAACCACGTGTTCCTGACTCCATGAGATTGTCTTTCAATTCTTTGACTCCATGAAATTAGTTTCTATTTCTGACTCCATGAAATTGTTCTTGATATAAATTTTTCCCTTTCTTCTTTTGGTCCTTTTTGTCTTATAAGTTATATTATTATTATTATCATTTCTTGTTTTCCCTTGCATATCATCCCTTCATCATTCTGTGAGAACCTGTCCTATGGGCAGGTGAGAAGGCATCTCTGCCTGTTCCGGCATTTGGTGAAGTAAAATACAACAACAACAACAACAACAACAACAACAACAACAACAACAACAACAACAACAACAACAACAACAACAACAACAACAACAACAACAACAACAACAACAACAACAACAACAACAACAACAACAACAACAACAACAACAACAACAACAACAACAACAACAACAACAACAACAACAACAACAACAACAACAACAACAACAACAACAACAACAACAACAACAACAACAACAACAACAACAACAACAACAACAACAACAACAACAACAACAACAACAACAACAAGCCGTAAATCTCACACACCACGAGCAGTATTTCTGTACACGCAGCAACAAAATGTACATTGTAAACTTCAAATTTGCGAGTCCAACAATTTCTCACCGCTCTCAAAGTATCCTTTACATAGGCAGCGGTACTTGTCACTGTGCGCTGTTCTTTATGTTCTGGCTGCTCGCTGACAACAGGTTCTTCCACGTCTGGCGGAGTTTGACTGTCAGTCCGCTCCGAAAGTTCAACTGGATTGTCTGGAATAACAGCGACTTCATCACTCCCACTGTTTTTCCTGTTGGAGCGGCAGCAGGAGTTGCGCCGCCACAGGAACGCTTTACAAAAATTCCAGGCTCTGCTGGCTAGAGCTTGGCCTTTTGGGATGTCCCTGAGACATCGAAGAAAAGCCTTCGAGTCAACCAAAACACGATTCGAACGAGGATGATCGCCTGAGCCCTCGGCATTCGAATCGTGTTTTGGTTGACTCGATCGAAGACTTTTCTTCGATGTTTGTACCGTTGAAGACGCGTCGAGCGCGTCCCAGCAGGGATCACACTGTACAACAGTACACAGTCAGGTCACCGTGTTTCTGTAGCCGTGCATGCTCACTGTACGTAGACTCTACTCTACTCTAGCTCTGTAGACTGTACAGTGTACTGTAGTCTGTAGTGTGTACAATCTGTCAATCAACACCAGCTCGAGCACCGCACCGTGCAACCGCTTTTGGACAATCGTTTCAGGCCGCGCGCGCCCCGAGCCTACAGTCCATTCATAAAAAAATGGGTCCTGGCTCTGGCGAGCTCCCGTATTTGGCGATTTTTCGTGATTTCATCGTACACAGTGCAGTGCTGCGAACTTTGAAATTTGAAAAAGGGTCCAAAAAGGGTGCCTGAACTGGGGTTCGAACCGCAGAATGCACTGTTGCAGGCGGGGTCAAACGGCCTGGATTTTGATGGTTTTTCCCAATTCAGTGCTTTTGGGGCAAAACCTGGCCGAAATCCTATTCTTGCTATGGCTTGCTTTTTGGACAAAAAAACTTCAGAAACATAATTGGAAGAGGATTCCATATGGGATTGCAGAAAAAAATTCTAAAAAAACTCAACGTTTGACCCATTTATGGCCAAAAGCTAGAAGTTCATTTTTTTCTGAATGGACTGTAGTCTAGTCTAGCTCGACCTGGCGCATGGCATGGCATGGCGCGCGCCCTGTATTATTTTTCGAAACCTAGGTCGAAATTTTTGAGGGGGGGGGCGCGCGCCCCCGCGCCCCCCCCTAAACCCGCCACTGTCAGCCATGTTGGTTCCACTGTCTGCATGTCATTCAAGGTTAGTCACATGATGTCGGCCACGTTGGTTCCACTGTCTGCATGCCATTCAAGGTTAGTCACATGATGTCGGCCATGTTGGTTCCACTGTCTGCATGCCATTCAAGGTTAGTCACATGATGTCGGCCATGTTGGTTCTACTGTCTGCATGTCATTCAAGGTTAGTCACATGAAATAGAGTATGAACCCAGCCCACGTGGGTCCTGTCGTGAATGTTCAGCTGTTACCATTCCTGATCTTGACCAGCACATAGTCGACTCCAGTTATAACGAACTCGCATATAGCGGATTTCGTGAAATAGCAAAC
>NC_088645.1:23352603-23387603 GCF_964019385.1 Sycon ciliatum | reverse complement strand
ATCACAAAAAAGACAAGATGGAAACGCAAAGTTATGTCCATTGTTGCATTAGCGACTACATACAACCTTCACCAGGTCCTGCCACTGAGGGCGATCCTGGGCGAGCTGCTGCAGCCTGTTGCAGTCATCTCCGTTATCTATTTAAATAAAGGTATAAATTATGTCCATTGTTTCATTAGCAGCTACATACAGCCTTCACCAGTTCCCGCCACTGTCGACGGTCTTGGGCAAGCTGCTGCAGCATGTTCAAGTCATCGCCAGTCTCTAGGGCGGTATTATTTTTCAGCTTTTTGAGATCATTATTGAGCGTTCGCGGGAGCGTTGTTCTTGGGCGTCCCCTAAAGCTGGGGCCGTTACCCCCTAAGAAGTAAGCTCCCATGGCACGTCTGGCTGGGGCTGCCTCTTCCAAACGCAGCACATGACCAAACAGCCTCCATCTAGCATCTCTGATGATTTGGCTCACGGGGCGAGATTCTGTGCGTTTATACAGGGAAGTGTTCTTTATTATGAGCGGGTATTTAATGCCTATCACTGTTCGCAGCTGCTGCCTGTGGAACGAGTCCAATTTCCGCTCCTGTGTCCCCGTGAGACTCCACGTGCCACAGTTATAAAGCAGGATTGGTAGAATGAAGCTATTATAGAGGCGCACTCGTAGAGACTCTCTGATGTGTTGCCCTCTCAGCCATATCACCCACATCCGGTGAAGTGCGCTTGTAGCCAACCGCTTTCGTCTGCCTATGTCCTCATCCACTCCAAGCATCGAGCCCAGCTTTATTGTGTGTCGCCACTGTTCCTCTATTCGATCCTTTTGTCTGCTTATCATAGTCACTGTACAAACTATGTCAAAATACTCGGTAGGGTGCCTGTTCTACCCGGATAGAAATATCCAAACTCGTTACTCGACCAATTCCCTACTCGTTGCACCCCTAGAGTCCATTTCAAAACTATAGACGCGTACCTAGGCAAAAACCGTTATGCCAGCATCTGGGCGTCTGTTATCCAATCGTTTAGAAACTATATGAGAGTAATTGTGGAGCGGACCTGAGCAATATTCCGAAAACTATTCTCAAAAAGCTCCAGCCAAATTTGAAACATTTCAAAAACCCTACGCGTCTATAGTTTTGAACTGGACTATAGTATTCGGCATGCAACCTCTCTAATGAGGAAGAACAGAAAGATGAAAACACACAACACGAGAAACCACAGGGGAGCAAAAAAAGTACACCTCCGACGGGATTCGAACCCGCAACCCCCGGCTTAGGAGGCCGATGCCATATCCATTAGGCTACGGAGGCCTACACAGTGGTCAGTAAACAAACACATCTACTCTCTTTCACACTCGCTCACACGTACACACACACGCGCGCGCGTGCGCATGCACACACACACGCACATACCCCTGACAACCGCTGAAGCGATGATAGCGAACAAGCTATGTTAGACATAGCAACAAACATAGCACCTTGTGGTGGGATTACACCATTCAACAGCTTCCAAGGCTGATGAATTGACCGCCACTAATTTTAGCCTGGTCTACACCACACGGCTGGTTGAAGTGACTTTTTCTGGCCAATGAATCCCTATTTTTCATTTTCTCCATTTTTACACACACACATCACACCACATACTCCGGCAGGCGCTGGCTGCTGGTAACCACCCAGGAGAATGAAAGAAGAGCAAGGAGAATGAGAAAGAGAAATTCCCCCTTGAGTTGAGCTTTCACTCGGATTCTCACCTTTCCGAAGCTTCCCTTGCCAAGCACCTGAACGATCTTGAAGTCGTCGAGAGCCGGCTTCATTCCCTGTGCGATGGATGACCGCGACAAGCGTGGCGACTTGGGCGCCTGACTGGAGGAGCTCTGCAGCGACAGAGAACACGACGAAAGCATGCACCAAACACGCAGATATGCTAGGCCTAAAAAATCACATTTCCGACCTGCTCTCTTTTTTTCTTTTTCTTTTACTATTATTCACAAACCCAACTCGTAAAATAAATAATGATGTGGACAAAAACAAACAGCTCTTGTGATGGCGTATACGTTTCACAGTCCACATCGGGAAGTTCGTGATTTTGGTCCACAATATGCCCCCTACTAACTAGGCACCATCAATTGTACGTCAGATTCAAAAAAATTTAACGATGTTCACATACTCAGTTCGAAAGGAATAATGAAAGACAATGGTGTGGAGACTACGACAAACGTGACAACTAATGAGCAGGCGCTGCACCGTGACGCAGCGGTGATGGCGGGGCATTGAATGTTTCGCCTAACCTATTCCTGCAGACAGATGCGTTAATGCCATATGTTGCACCTGGGCTACATGTGAACTGTGTTTATCATTAAGAGGATAGCGATTAACGGGACCAACTGAATTGACATTTCACAAACAATCTCTTCCTTATCGTAGTCAAATTTTCCTCTTTGTCCATCACCTCAAATTCTTCCGCATACACAGGTGCAATAAAGCCGTTATGAAGTGTCGATTCAGTTGGTCCTGTTGATCGTTATCCTCAAATACAAGTTGACGCCACGCCGCTTGTTTAAATGAGTTTATAGCTATTAATTCGAAGTATGCAAAGTTGAACTCATCTGGTTACGTTGGTGGACAGTTAGTCATAAGTCGTAACATTTTGTCCTTCTTCTTTATTTACTTCAAAGTATTATTATGTTGACTTATATTATGTTGGCTTATTAGTATTATTATGCTAGAGGAGTAGCTTACAATGGACAAGCGCTGTGAGCGTTTCTCCAGCAGCTCTGCATCGTTGTAGATGGGCACGTTGTAGACTTCGCCCTCGCGTTGGTTCAGCAGCTTGTACCAGCGCTCTAGCGGTTTCGGATCGACCTGCTGGTCGCGCAGCTCCTTGACTGGAAATGTCATGGCACCTGAATTGCACACACGCACGCACACACGCACGTGCACACACACACGCATGCACGCACTCACACACACGCACGCACATACGCACACATCCACATGCACACACGCACGCGCACACGCACGCACGCACACACACCCGACAGGATAGAGAGTGCTCAGATATCCACATGTACACACAGCCAACAAATGTGGAGTATGTTCGACGATTTTGAAACAGCCCCTGGCAGCGGGGAAATATGTACATGAACATCCGTGTTTGGTTACCCCTCGTCCTCCCATTCACCCTAAATTCTTGCATGCTTTAATGCCAACTTAAGTCTGCTTTAGTTACAAATCAAAACCTGAATTTAGGACTTTTCACGTTACCTGGCCGGCAGAGAACGCAGCATATGGTGTGAGACACCCCAAACAACATGACCGTTCCTCCTTTGAGCATTGGTGTGCAGAGGCATCGGACACGCTACGGTCACTACGATATTGACCGTACCACTTTTTGTCCCGGGTACCCTGTGAATCAATAAAAAAGCAGTCGGGGCTCTAAATTTCGAAATTTTCCAGAGGAGCCACCCAACCTCACGAGTAAATTGTACTTCAGATGGCTGACCGTACCACACTAAAATACCTTCCAACACCCCTGGACCACTGTGCTGTGTGCCTACACTGCTCACCCATGAAATCATTGGCAGTCACACGATCCCAGTCCCACATTTCCACGCTGATACAGCCGTGATGGTAGTCCTCTCCGCGGATTTCACTGCAGCACACCAAAGACAAAAAAAGTTTTAACAAAAGAGTAAATTATCGTGTCCGTTCCCGAAGGGAACTCACGACGGCCGCCAACACAGGGTAAACCCTAGCGGCAGATGCAGCGCCTAACGGGGGGGGGGGGGGGGAGTGGATACGTCTCACAACCACTGGCACAAGTGCAGAGAAACACCATTAGCCGCATCCATGTGCCCCTTGTGCCTGGCCACAAGTTCCCAGTTGACTGTGGGTAGCAGCACGGCTGGAAACTGCCAGAGACAAACAGAGGCAACAAAACCAAGAAGAGTGGAACACGGCTTGAGCAGAGATCCTGACGACGAACACTGATTTGCCCATGCATCTGGTATTTCACCCCCCCCCCCCCATCCCACAGTGCCCGCACCCCTGTAGAAATTACTGCAACGCGCCCATCCGGTTCCCCAGGTCCAGGGTACCAGCACCCAGTCTCAGTCTGGTACGTGACCGACCTGCGGGCTGGCTGTACGAGGGCTTACAATTTGAAGAGCTCGTTCCACTCCGGATTGAGCGTCTTCTTGCAGATGCCGGTTTTCTTCTTCCCGGTACCCAGACTGTCGGGACGCAGCTTCATCTTCACGTACGGATCAGACATGCCGTTAGGATCCATGGATAGGACGTGCTTGGCTGCCTTGACTGCACACAACACACAACAACACAAATTGGATTCACCCTCACTTCCTTGTATTGGCTATTTTCATTATGTGCCATGAAGTGCAGACAGTAAATAAAATAAATAATAATAATAATTAATTGCGCAACACAAATTAGTAGTACACAACACAGAAGCGGCAGATGCAGCGCCTAACGGTGGACGGGTGAGTGGTCAAGTCTCACAACCACTGGCACAAGTGCCGAGAAACCCGATTAGCAGCCCTGCGGAACAGGTACACCAAATCTCAATGGAAATTGACATCACCACTCCGAAATTCAATACACCCAATCTTAACCCATTCAGCGCTACTGGGCCTTGCCTATGGTACTCTGCATATTAAATGCTAAAAACAGGGCCAATAGCAAGTTCTAAAACTCCAGGGTTCTGGCAACTGGGGTCCTCAAATATTTTGGAAAGGATTGCCAAGACTATCAACCACAGGGTGACAGAATCGATACAGTCCCCAAAAACAATAGCGCATCACAACAGGGGACGCAAGTTTGCTCAAATTGCGTGAAATACGCCAAATGCGTGAAATTGCAGCTGAAAGATCGTTGAAAAGAGAAGAAAAAAAGACGCGTAGTGTTTCCAAGCGGGATTCGAACCAACGACCTATCGTACAAGAGGCAGGATCATGATCCAACTGACTAACAGTGCTTTTACACACCAGACAGTGCCAGAAATCACTATTATCCCATGACGTCTATAGACGTCATCCCGCGCATGGGGGGCATTTTCAATGACGTCTATAGACGTCATCAGCGTTCAATGGGTTAAGTAGACTACAGTTGTCCCTCTTTAATCCGGCACTTTATCAACCAGCACCCTCTATAAACCAGCAAAATGTTCAGCAACCAAAATGTACTTTCCTCCACACTGCAGCAGTAAATCAGATTTTCTAATCCATGAACCTCTCTAATCCAGCAACCTCTCTAATCCAGCAACCTCTCTAATCCAGCACCCTTCCTAATCCAGCAACCTCTCTAATCCAGCAACCTTTCTAATCCAGCACCCTTCCTAATCCAGCAGAATTTCAACAGCACAGATGGTGGCGGATTGCAAAGGGACCACTGCACTAGTATGTCGGTCTAAAGCATCAGTCACGTAGCCATGACGGTCTTCCCATGGTGTGAGGATTGCCAGGCCATCTTACCAATGAGTGTAATACTGGCGGAGCACGGCGTCTTTCCATCCTCGTACAGGAAGCTGAGCAGCAAGCGGCCCCGCTTCTCGTTGTGATCCCTGCCGCACAGCCGGGGGACGCGATCCTGGCAGTCCTTGTGCACGTTCATCTCGCAAGCTGCATGAAGTGATCATCACCGCACATTGCGTGTAAAGAAACTATCAAGCAATGACATCGCCGTGCAAGAGCATAAATCCTGCAATGACCTCATCGTGCAAAAGTACAATTCCTTCAATGACATCATCATGCAATAACACCATTCCTACAATGACATCATCATGCAATAATATCATCGTACCATGACATCATCTACATGTATGTACTCAGTGCCATCATCCAATGACCTCCTCAACTAGTGTGCAAAACTAGCGGAGGATGGTTCTGCCGGTCAATGAAGATGATGAGAGTACACCATTGGCACAAAGTGCAGTATGCAACGTTGTGTGTGGAAGCAAAGTGTGAAATGGCAACCAACAACATTAACATGAACTAGAAGGGACAGAGTGGACAATGGAGATACGGAGGGAAGAAGAAAAGTTCAGTGGGGGTCTATACTATGTAAACCCGTCCAATCCCTGTCTTGCATATGTCAGAACTGCCAACGCAATGTCTCCTGAAACACGCTCCAAGCGGCATTGGAAACTCTATTGAACTCACCGGAGCATTGCATGCCCTGATGGAAGAGTCCGTACACCATGCCACCGCAGTGGTCGCAGTACGTCGGCGTGCTGAACGTCTTGATGGAGAACTTGTGAGGGTTCTGGGCCTGCAGAGCAATCAGTCATAAGAAAAGAAAAGCGGCCATCTGATGTGTAGCGGCTCTCCGCCTTCCCTAGCTACATTACACCAGCAACAGTTACTGTATTTTCCGGAGTATAAACCGCACTGGAGTAGAAGCCACACACACCCCTCCTCCCCCCCCCCTCCGTTTTTTTGCCACAAACCACAGACATCTACACTACTAGTTTATCACCGTTAGTTTAGTCTTCGGAGGAAAAGGCGACATGTTGCCGCGGCACAGCATCGCGCGGCGTTGGCAGGATGTGGACGCGGCAGAGATGAAAGTCTTCATGGGCCCGTATTTTGTGACAGGTCTCGTGTGGAAGCCGGAGCTGGACCAATACAGGTCAACCGATCCCTACACCTGCACGCCTGGCTTCGGCAAGGCAATGTCACGTGACCGATGGCTAGCGATATTGCAGTTCCTGCACTTTGCCGATAACTCAGCTGCAGACCAAGCTGACAAGTTGACCAAGATCCCAAGATCCCGCCACTGATCACACTGCTGAACCACCGTTTCCAGCAAGTGTACATGCCCACGACGCGCATCAGCATTGATGAGGAGCTTGTGGCCTGGAAGGGGTGCCTCAGCTTCCGCCAATACATTCCGTCCAAGCGAGCTCCGTTCGGAATCAAAATCTTTGCCTTGTGTGAGGACTCTGGCTACCTCTACAACTTCATCATCTATGTCGGCAAAGACAACGCCTCATTTGATGCTGATGTGGTCCGCCAAGTCGGTGTATCCGGAGCTGTCGTCGCCAAACTGATGCAACCTCTCGCTGGCAACTGATACCAGTTGTTCGTTGACAACTGATATAGGGGAGTGGCTCTGGCGTGATACCTGGCTGACAACGGCGCCGCAGTTTGTGGTACAGTGCGGAAGAACCGCTCTGGGTTGCCAAAGCGTACTGCAAGCAAGGGTGGATTGAAGAAGAGAGAGTTTGTCAGCCGCAGCTCT
Organism: Sycon ciliatum; assembly: GCF_964019385.1. Lineage (NCBI taxonomy): Eukaryota > Metazoa > Porifera > Calcarea > Leucosolenida > Sycettidae > Sycon > Sycon ciliatum. The sequence continues at coordinate 23,380,365 of NC_088645.1, read as the reverse complement.
GATGGCCTTCTATTTGTCAAGCTGCGCGACAAGAAGGAAGTCTGCTTTCTGTTGTCCATGCACACCGCAAATGCCATCGCCACCGGAAAACATGACCGCCGGCGCAGGATGGGGAGAAAGTTGTCCCTTGTGCAGAATTACAACAAGTTCATGGGTGGAGTTGATAGGAACGACGAGATACTCTCCTGTTACACGTCAGCACGGAAGCCTTACAAGTGGTACAAGAAGTTGGCTGGACACGTGATGGAGGAGCGCCTTCTGAATGCCTACCTAATCCAGAAGAAGAATGGCAGCACCCTATCCCACTACGACTTCATCCGTGTCGCGTGCAGCTCCATGCTAATCGACGCCGGGAAGGTTGAGCTGAGGGAGATCCGCGTCGCCGATGAACCACTGCCCACAGCTGCTGCAACTGCAGCTCATCAGCGGCCACGGTGTCAGCCACACCTCCGCGCCTCACTGAACGCCATCATCCGGCAATTCTCCCCGCCACACCGAAGAAGGCGAGCCCACAGAAGCGCTGCGCTGTACGCTCGGCAAACGGTGTCCGGAGGGAGTCTCGATACTACTGCGAGGAGTGCCCCAATGCCCCAGGATCGTGCGCTGCACCTTTCAAGGTGTACCACACACACAGCTTGATTATGGCCAGCTGTAACTCATTTTTCAAGGTCCTGCCTGGGAAATGCAAAGATCTGCCAGTATTGTTGATTTCATAGGAAAAATCGCAAAAATAGCCTACTTCCAACTGTGTATATTTAGTCTTGTATAATAGAATCGACCCCGAGTTCAAGACCCGCGCTGGTAGCAGGGAGCGTGTAAAAAGACTTTTTACGCGTGTTGAACTGCGCCGACACCCACGGTCAACTGGGTACTCACAGCTCGGAGTGAGAATAACAAGGATGCGGTTTACAGGGTTATGGGCCGTTACACGCCCGATTGGTTGAGAGACTAACCTCCTCTCCCCTGACTCACTTGTGAGGTCTGCATTCGCCACTAAGGTTAACAGGCATAGTGGTGGCCTGCGGATGCGAAGGCTAGTTTGTGTGTTTCTGAACATTCAAGCGATGCCGACGCGGATCCCGCGAATATTATTATAATAGAATTAGGCAATACATATGTTTTTAAGATTCACTGCACATATGTACATACCCACAACCAACAACAATTTTTTTGGACAAGAATAAGCATTTTGAAAAATCTCCATTTCTGGCCCAGTGGGAGAGGGTTTTACGGTCAGGGCCGAAAGGGTGAAGGCTTCTCTCCCAAACAATCATGCCCTAGTTAACATTGCAGATTCTATTCCAGAGGAATCTCTTCTATTTCTTTCAACTCGGTGGTCTTCGCAGAGGTGTGGGGTGGGGGAGGGAGTGCGGAGGCCTTAAGTAATTGAGGTGAGTATTTTTTTTTAATTACAAGGAAAATTAGCTTGAAGTAGAAACATAGCTTTTGTGGTGAGCACACTCTAGCACCACAATACAGAGAGTAATTCTTGTGCGGCTTCAGGCATTGCCGCATTCCACACCCATGTCCATTATTGGGATTCGCAGGGAGGCCACTTCCTCTCCGGGATGAAAGGAGTCCAGAGTTCTGTGATTTTAGGCTTCTGGAAATACATTCCAAGCTTCTAGTCTGTAGCAAATTCCCTGCCACCATCCCATGCAGTGTATACAGCAGCACTGAGTGTGAAAGCCATGGGTCTGGCACAGTTCTGTTCCACGTGCAGTATGATGACATCACTGTGGTAGCCAGGAACTGTCTCAGTAAAAGGACGAGCCCAGGGCGAACTGGACCCCTGCTGCAGAAATGCACTTCCAACGCCTGAAATGATCAGTGTTATGTGGCCAACCCACTCAAGATAGCAGCATAATTGGCCAGCAAGAATTCATTGATAGATTCTACCCAAGATATTCCAGTCCCCCCCCCCCCGTGCATCCGCAATACATGATGACTCACTGTCAGTATGGCATTGATGGCCTGTTGCATGAAGCTCTGAAGGGGAGATACCTTTCCTTAGAAAAATTCTCCCTTTTCTTTCTGCAGCGCCTGGGTCTGGCTGGCAGAAATGATGCCCTGGGGTAATCGGCCAACATTGCTCTGACGATCAGCCATCATTGCCCTGACGATCGGCCATCATTGCCCTGACGATCGGCCATCATTGCCTTGACGGCTGGCCATCATTGCCTTGACGACCGGTTGGCCGAGGCAGGTCTCGCCTATACTGGCACAGCCACGAATATCTTTCGTTTTCCCGTTGATGAATTATCCCTGTTGTGTTCATTACAGGCGAGGGGGGGGGGGGGGGGTAGCTGTGATGAACGTAAACTAACGTTAATGGCCAAGCTTGGAACCCAGAGCATAAAGCCCGCTCGCCTCGGCTACAAACTAACTTCACTGCTATTCACTTAGGTGTGCTTTACCTGCAGACCTCTCATCTTCACGCCTTACAAAGGAACACAAAAATCTACCATACTCTTAGCAGCTGAAGCCATTGTGTTGAAAACATATTTCTGTCAGCTTAGACCGCAAGCTGTGTTTATCACTCTTAGCCTGTCTCCATTTCTGTCAGCTCGATTGGGAGTTGTGTATATTGTTGTGCTTTTATATAAAGGGTGTTGTTGTTTGTGCTGGTTGCGCTGTGTAGGCGGCATCACTTTTAAAAGATGCTTGTGTCAAGGAACACGTTCTTGAACTACTCTGCATAAGCCTTTCATACCTAAGACATAGGATATGATAGAAAAGAAAAAGGACCGAGGAACTACACGTTACACTATAAATGTCCACTAACACCACCAGTTACTACTAGAGAAACAATCAGCTCATGCGATGACATTGCACGACACTGACCGACGGTACTGGCGTTCTACAACTAACTAACTGATACTGGGTATAGGTTAAAAATAGCAGTTGATCCCTTTTTTTCTGCAACCAGTACTGCTGTACAATTGGTTACTTGTAGTTGTAAGTAGAAGCAACTGGACACGTAACACACGAGGCCACTGACGTGTGCTCTGTCTGTCCTTGTTCTGAATCTGGGGACACAAGAGCTGCTGCAAACAGAGGGCTGTGTGGCAGCAGCCGCAACGCACCACTGATCCACAGCTAGCCCGCACTAAAACGTCCAAGCTAGCAAAGTAGTTACTCAGCACTACAACTGACCAGCATTATTCATTTGTTGTATTAGTAGTAGTCTTGGTGACACTGTTGTACCATGGGTAGCTGGGTAGGCACGGGCACTGCACACGCTTTTAGACTTTAGTAAAGTGCCTCCTGAGTGCCAGGCAAATGGACCTATTCAAGTGGCTCTGCAAGCAATCATCCTCAGCTAAACTAGCCTAAAGGACCTAGCTCAGTACTAACTTGGTCAGGCACATGTTCTCTGGAAGATTATTATAAAGTATCAATTTTCGGTTTTCAGGCTGTTCATTTCCCTCACAGTTTACTGTGAATCATACAAAGTCATAATAATAGTGTCCCTCTCAACCTATCTCGCTGGACCTCGTCTCTGGCCCTTTGTCACAAGTTTGTGTGTGTCTCCCTGGTCTGGCCCAGACAAGCACCACTTAGGTACTTTGAGAGGAATCAAACCCACTGCCCTTGGACCTGCCCTAGGTCCGGCACATGCAACACAGGAGCCTTTCCCCGGGTACGCCACTTGAGTTGTGTTGCCACTACACCCTGCAAGGGAGGCGTTATACTGTTGCCCAGCGTGCAAGAGAGGACTTCCAATACCTTCTACAAGTAGTCTTGAGATTATAAAACACATTAGCATAGTGGTGTACAGGTCATAAGCAAGGCCTGGCAGATAGAAAGTCACAGGCTCTCAATCCAGGAAACTAAAAGCCTTCTCTTCTAGTTCTTGTCCAGAGAGTGCGCGGGGCTGTGTTCATTCCAGTGTACATCTGCAAGCTGGCCGTATACACTGGCAATACGTTGACACGGGCCACCTGGACTCTCTAGTGCAGCAACAACAACAGTAATGTTGGCGATAATTACAACATTACCAACTCTCCACTCCAGTTAGTAGGTGTACACGTCCATGACAGGGGGGAATTCTTGGACACTTGAAGCCAGCACAGGAGCATTCCTGCCTATAATCACATGATGTGTACTTCTCCACATACAAGTACTTCTACAAGTACATACATGTACTAGGGAACAGTTTCATTTTATGTTTGACACATGAAAATCCAGTGATTGCCTGACTTGTCTTACTAACTGGCAGTTTAAATACAATAGACCGACCCATGCCGGGAGAGATGAACTGTTTCATGTGGCCGCCAAGCTATATAGCATGCCAGCGATACCCGCGCGGGAGCGGTTCTAATTTCCTTTTCCTTAGTGGTCACAACGTTGAACATGCCACATGTGCAAACACGTGTGCACGCACACACACACACGCATGCACACACACACACACACACACACACACAAACACACAAACACACACACACACACACATAAAAATCCGGCATGGCCTGCTGACTGACAGGCTTTGGTGTGTCCCACTCAACCTTTTCTTTAAAAAGCGTTCCCCACTTCCCCACTGCTCCCGGTCATCTGTGTTGTTGCGATGCCACTTTCACATAGATCAAAACAATTCCGATGACATCATCGTTGTCATGGTGATGATGTCACCGGAACAGTAAATCTGAAATCACGTCCTAAGAGTGAGTGAACAGCCTCCGTGTGTGAGTCTCGGAAGAGACTCTGACAGCAATTAAGTTCACCAGTGCGTGCTGTACATGTATCTATGACGCCCAATGTCGTGTACACAGCAACATATAAATAGCACTGTACACACAGGTGTGGGTAGCATATGCAGTGTTGCTCAATGAAATCCAATGACTTTTTTCACAGTTTGCGCCAGACTCGGCTAAAGGCCGAGTTTTCCGCATCCGTAGGAACGCCACCACCCTTCAAGGATCAAGGCGCGGATGCAGCTCCTAAAGCGGTGGGAGGTGAGCAGATCAGACCCACCACCAAAGTGGTCAAAGTCCGAGCATCCCATTCACTGCATCCATGAAATCCGATGGCGCGAGTCGAGTAATACTGAAGTATCAGAGTGCTCCCTGCACTAGTTCACTGTCCCAGTGTCCGCAGGTCTAGGGCTGCACAGCTACCGACGTGACACACAGCCGACTTGATTGAGCGGATTTCATTGAGCAGCAATGTACTCAGTGTATTCTGCACACTAACTGCATGTACTTGCTGCAAACACACCATCAAACAGGCTCCCCTGCATTGCTGCCAATTATGCAATTTAGTCTGTGAAACTCGTCAAATAGGTGGGTTAAGCGTGACCAGGAGTTCATGCCCTATGACCTGTCACAGCCTGGGATGTGAATACACGTGTTTTGAAAACACAAACACCGCGTGCAGAACATTATCCATCAAGCACAACATAATTATACACTTCTTTAAAGTGAAGTTCGCACGTCGTCCGAGTTACCACCGGCTATACAATTGTGTTGAGAAACACAGCCAGGCTAGGACGTTTCGCTTGTGCCAGGCCAGCACCATGCCTGATTATACCACAGTGGCAGATGCAGCGCCGATATTGTTATTTGACCTTGCATTAAGTTTGTCCTTACCTCGTCCGGTATTTCGTCCACGGCATGGCTGCCGGGACATGCGAAGGACACGTCCTCGTGGCATCGCTCGTGCACGGCAAACGAGCAGATCGTGCACTGGTATCCCGAGTTCTTCTTCAGGCCCCTGCAGTGTAGACACACGCATGCACACATACACACACACACACAGACACAGACACACAGACACACCCACACATCACACACACACACACACACACACACACACACACAAGCACACACACAAGCACACACACACACACACACACACACACACACACACACACACACACACCACGCAGTCAAGGACACAGCACACATTTTACTGTGCAGAATTCATGCACATATAAAAATTGTCTTGCGCGATGTTAATAAGGGTCTATTCAACAAGCAATATCCGCACTTCGTTTATTGTAATAATAGTTAGGTGAATGAACGACAGGAAACCAAGGCGAGCACCATGTATATGTACACAGGACGAAATAGCTGAGCGATCGCCAGCTAGATTTCGACCACAAGACGCATGGTAGATCTACCTACAAGTGTTGGTTTGTCGGGATTTGATGGCTATGTGAATCTAGCGCGCAGTAGACCTGCGAACTAGCACCATCCGTATTCGGAGCATGAGAAGTAAAAAAATTACACTGCGCTTGCACAGGAAACCATACACGGCACCAGAATGCAGTGAACATCTGCTCCAACCTACGGTTCGTGACCGATTCATGATTGCAACAAGATCTCCGGGCCCAGACAAGCTAGGGCAATATGGCCCAGCGATTTTACGGATAATGCACGAGGGGAAGTGTGAACTCAACGATGGCAGATCTACACCGCCGTCATCTTCCTACAAAATTCGGACCGACAGTCACCAAGCATATGGTTACTCCATAATACCCTATTCTTCAATCGGGGACGACTATCGCATTTTAGAATGTTGCAATACACGGACGATAAAATATCGGATATAATTGTTATGAACAAACCTCCATGATCGCTGGGGAATGTATCTCATTAATCGAACTGGCAGTGAATCGCACACCAAATGACACGCGCTCACAACGCATCGAAGGTGTCCAGAAAGCGTCCACGAACGTGAGTGCATGGCAAAAAGTAAGTTCACCTCGCACTCACCAGATTGTCTCCTTGCACTGCGCGCAGTGCGACGGGGTGCGGAAGAATCGCGACTGGAACAGGTGACCTTTCACATCGTGCACCTGCTTCTTCTTGACGGCACCGCGACGACGCTTCTTCTGAGGACGGGACACCACGTACGGATCGCTCATGGTCGAGAGGAGATCTGGTCCGTGTGTCGCTAGTCAACAAGTCTGAAATTCGAAGATGATCGGCCGTCTTCCTCGTGGGGGCAAACTGGACTCTGGTTTTCTCGACAACTCGCATGTACCCTATCGCAGTTCAGCCTTTTTTAGCTTTTACCAGCGGAACAGATTTTACGACGTGTCAGCAAATACTTGAAAGTCTTTGCAGTCTTTGCAGCACAGATCTAGCTCTGGCCTGGTTAGGAATAGGATAGGCTCAGCACACAATCAGGTCACGCGCAGACCAACGCGGATGTTGGCTAGCTAGCATGTGCACGAGAGAGATGCGGTCGCCACTTCCGCTGTCGACTTGACAGTCATACATGTAGCTGGGACAGCATAGCAGCACTAGTATAATCGTCAGTAGTCGCACCGTCCGTACCCGTGTGGGCTGTCACTGTGCTGCAAGTGCAGGTTGGTGTAAACAACTCTCGATCTCGAGCTCATTCTCGATCTCATCCAGTCGTACATTCTATGTTACGTACAAAGTCATAATCAGATACGATATTCATTTTTCAGGTTCCGGGCCATACCAGTAAGCATTACTACAGCCAGTACAGGTACTAATAGTATCAGAGTTAGCTCTGCAGCCTGCAGACTCGTCACCCGACACATGACACGTGAGGAACACAGATCGAAAGCGGTGCGCGCCGCGAGTGTTCCTTGACAAGCATCAAGAGTGACGGAAATGTTACGCATGACCTTGTTGCCACGCTATCGTCCACACCTACAGCGTTCCTAGGATTCTTATCTACTGTCAGTACTGAGTAACGACGGTACCTACGTGTATACTGTACAATCTATCTGCTACATTGTACTTGTACATAATCATTGTATAAACAGGCATGGATAGATGATTAGAAAAAGTCAACGCATGTAATTCATCATTACTGAGTCTCAGACTCTCAGTCACTGTTATCAAAGCAAATCATTACTTCGAAGTATTATTTTTGCCATAGCATAAGCAGGCATGGATGATTTTACTAGTAACTAATTACTACCACATTGACTCAGATGGAGAGCCAAGGTTTAATTTATACAAAAGGGAAAGACCAAGGAACTACAAGTATTTAGTTACGCTATACTGTCCACTAAGACCACCAGTTACTAAACAATCAGCTCATTGCTCATTGCTGATTGTTTAGTAACTGTAACTGGTGGTCTTAGTGGACAGTATAGCGTAACCTGTAGTTCCTTGGTCCTTTCTCTTTTGTATACCTCACCACAATGACCATTGTACTTTTGTGCAATGGTCGTGTGCATGGGATGGGTACGCGGGCTAGCGCTAGGCCATGCTAAGCAGAAGCACGTGCTGCTTGGATGGTGTGAAAAAAAGAAAAAAAGAAACACAGCTGCATGCATGCAGGCATATGCGCATGTGGATAGGAGAACTCCATGCAAGCACACATGTACATGTATAATCATGGTATTAGATAATCCTAGTACATGTACAGCAATGCTGCATGTACAATCATCTACATGTACATACATGACTGCAGCCAACCTAGCTCCGTGCATGACCTGACCTTTGCAATACTTGTAGATAGATGATCCGCTTGACAGCACTAATGCCAGTAATGGAATCCGCAGCGGAAATGGCACCAATCTAATAAGTCAATTGTTTGTGAGAACATGCACACACACACACATAACATGCACGTGACGTGTTTCCTCCACTCCACTCTCCAGGCTCTCTCCATCATTAGAGTAGAGATCAAATTCATAATCATACAGTTGTATTATAAAATAGCAAGCGGACTTTGGTACTAATATCGTAGCCCACATGAAACGGCAGAACTGGCCACATGCACAGTGACATGAGCACTTCAGCTCTAAAGCTTTCGAGTTTCGGCTAAAATAACAAGACAAGCTCGGCAGCTACATTGTACATTGTATCGCACAATGACGTCTTCTCCTGGATCCTGTCCAACACCAAGAACACTGGATATACACACTGGGTAGAATCATTGGAAATCCGCACCGAAGTGCGATAGTGCGAGGACACACGTACATGTACATGAATTGTACATCATCATTTTTGCGACTTGCTCACACAAGGTGCAGTGCATGCATAGTGCAGTGTACTAGTGCGTGCACGGTATCCTGGCACAGACTGACAAGTGAAACTAGTTACTTCCTATTCAGTAAATTTCATCAGCTGCATGGTTGTCACTTGGTTGTAACTTCTCAACACAATAATAAGAATTAAGATATAGCCGTTGGTAAGTGGCGTGTGCTGCGACCTTGACGTTACTACGAGGCTCACAAGTAAAATGAACAATGGCAAGAGCTATGGGTAATACTAGGAGGTGATCATCAACATGTACATGATTATACATGTTGCCGGCGTGGATATCAAAGAGGCGTTGCGGAAACATTCTCCAGAGCTGCACCACTCTATCGACGCCCTAAGATCGAGCGGATATGCGGAGCATGTCGAGTACGCCAAATAACAGACCAAAGAAGGTACTAGTAAACAGAAAGCGGAGAATCATTTTGGTTTAAACCCGGACCATACAGCGTAAATGTCGCCACAGACATTGATGGCCGGTTCCGAGTTGAGAATTGTGAGCGAGCACTTTCCAATGACCTCGCCACTTTCCAAGATTTTCAGCCGAAACACCCTGAAAGCCAGCTACCGCACCATGCCTAACATGAAGTCCATCTTCACCGCACGTAACAACAAAATTATCAAACAAGCCCGTGCCACACAGACAACGGCCACCCCGGGGGAACGAGACAGCGCCATCCCTATAAACACAACACCTGTCACCACTCCCACCCGAGCAAACCCAGCTTCTGCAATGCCACATGAAGCAGCGGGAACGGAAGGATACACACCAACTTAACACCACCACCGAAGCCAATGCTCCTACTCTCTCGGACACCGATATACCCCCAGCCAACCAACTGCAGTAGGAGGTCAAAATGTGTAACTGCAGGTCCGGCAAGGGAACCTGCCCGCTCGACGGACAGTGATTTAAAACAGATGAAAATCATTTACATGGCGGAAGTTCACGTGGCTTCCGACAGCGCCCCACCCAAAACCTACCATGGGCTGTCCGAGAACACACTCAGGCAGCGCCTAAACAACCACAAGACCTCATTCCGTCACAAAAAAAAGTACGAGAAAAGCACACAGCTGTCGAAACACGTTTGGAAGTTGCAGGAGTCGAACAAGGTCTATACGTCGAGTATACGATCTATCGGTTGATCCGATGCAGGGCGCTTCCCTACACAAATACCACCAAGAGGTGCGACCTGTGTGAGTGTGTCTAACAAATTACATTGATACGGAGATACATGTACAAAATGACTATGTACATGTACATGACATTTTGTACATGTACATGTACATGTACATGTACATGTACATGTAGACCAGGGAATCGTACCCAAGGCACGGGCGGATAACGCTATGTGGTGCTACTAGCACTGCTATAGACTGTTATTTGGAGCGATTATGCTAGTTTTGTATGTATGTACATTATACATGTACATGTATAATGTACATTGTAACAATAGCGAAAGTTCCCAGATTGCCTAGAGTGCTCAACACCACAAGGATGGAGCATTACCACAGAGGCGGAAAAGAACAGCGACAGCCGGCTAGGTCATTGCTGTAACACTGCGTTTCATGCACATAGCAAAGCTAAGGCAATCCTCAGACAACTGATAACCTGCACATTATCTGGGTCCAAATGTATACCCAGGCAGGCACATGTACATGTAGCTAAAAGAGGGCGCGCAAAGTGAGTAAAGCGCGAAAAAGCAGGTGGCATAGCGCGCAAAGGTGGCAAAAGCGCGACATTAGTGTGACATTTCAAGTGATAGGTTAGTTAGGGAGACATGGTGCGGATGGTGTCGGTTATTACATGGGAGGTGAAAAAAGATGCGGCCTATGCTTGCGGAAAAGGTCAAAAACATCCGCGCTGACGCAGCCACGCTTAGGCACCGGCGGATTATGCTCGAAAAGGTGACAGATTCTGCTCGACAAGCAGTGAAATTGGCAGAACCATACAAACCTTATGGCGGGCAATTCCTCGAATTCTGCTCCATTTCTTTATCCACATAACATGCATGAAACTTACCGGAAAAAGTACCGGCATTATTATCCGCTGGACCCTAGCCACGCTCCTCAACAAAAAATCAGAATTACATTATAGTACTATCAAAATGTCGACACCAGAATAAGTTCTACCTCTCGCGCTACGGCACTGGCGCCACTTTTCACCCGCATGCCGCCACCAGGCTCAGGCCAGGGCCTGCCTGCTTGCCCGCCGTCACTGTGACTTGACTGTCACCCCTCCTTCTCTCCCTCATTTACTCGCTTTACTCACTTTACGCGCCCTGTTTTAGCTACCTGCCTGGGTCACATGATAAATTTGGACTTTTACAATGCTAGGCTAGCAGTGCTGATAGTGCGACAAAAACCGCAATCCTTGCGGTGGGAAATAATGACTTCCCTATGCGGTCACTCGGAATATGGCAGTATCACAGGGCGAAAACGGTGAAAACAAATGCTTCGAAGTACTTACACTTTCATTACATCAGTACAGAGGGCTGACAGAGTCGCAGGGAGCAACAGTGTGTTTCTCTTCGCTCTAAAATTAAAAACAGCGCTACCTTTCACGGTAGTAGAAGTAGTAGTACCCGTGCGTAGTTGTAGTAGTAGTGGGAGTAGTAGTAGTAGTAGTAGTAGTAGTAGTAGAATTTATTATTTTGATAGGGAAGGCCCTACAGACGTTGCCGTCTTGTTACAGGGAACCCTAAGTGGTGCCAACAGTAACACTCAACAGACTGGACGTACACTATTGCCAGTTTCACTCATCGATTGTGCTAGACAAGGTGACATTATTTTGGAGACTTTATGCTAGGGCAGTGCCTGTAGCTGTCTTCCCCACATGGGTCATTATCCACGACTCCCTGATACCTGTACATAGTCATAGTCATTGTATGATCATGATGATATGACCCAACTACTTGTCCCAAGTCACCAGACTAGTCACCCAACTCCTCGACCTTGGTACTTGGTACAGTGTTTACAGTAAAACCTGTCAAGGCGACCACTCGGATAATGCGTTGTACACTGGTATTTTGACGACTCCCTGATGAGTGATGGTAGGCTGGGGAGAAAATACATTTTGGGATTTCCCCATTCTGGCATTCAGTTGCCATAGGATAGCACATGCACAACATGTGCATGGCCGGTCGACCGCCTCGTAGATCTACGATCGTGGCGGTCGCGTCGATGACATCGTACGACGATCGTGGGGTGTGAAGTGACGTCACGCATTTGGAGACTCCGAAAAAGTCGTTGAAAAAGCGAACGAAAGAAGAGAAAAAAAAAGATCACCAATCTGATCGTCTGTCCCACAACATTTACAGCACTCATTTTAGGTATTCGTTGAACATCGACCCTCCATCGAGATAATTGGCGATCTTGTATTTCTAAACTTGTTGGGGCTGTAATCCAAGCTCTCTGAACCCATTTCCAAGCGTAGTTCCTCCCAACTTAGTTCGAGTGTGCCCGACTCTTTCTCACCATGTCGTTGGCTGACGAATTGCTAGCCGATTTCGAGGAGCTGGGTGACGATGGGGAGGATGACGCCCAGAAGCAGGACGCCGAGGAGGAAGAGGAGCAGCTGGAGGAGATGATGATGATGGGCGGAAAGCTGAACATCAAACAGATTGCAAAACTGCATGGCTCCGAGCAGGTATGCACCTTTTTTTGTAGGGACACACATAATTATTTGAAAAATCATTAGTTTAGGGAAGGTGAAAGCACAATATCATATCCACACCTTACTTCAGGCTAAGTGCGTTTGTTTGGACTACTTACTGCCAGGGAGTCACCGGTATTGTTTGCAAAGTTCAGTAGTAACCCTAGGGCTAGCCATACATGCAAGTGTCCTTCGTCATGTAAAGAACGCGTTCCGCATGTTGTGAACGTTGGCATGGTGTTACATGCACGTATGCAGTCCCCCCCCCCCACACATACACATACTCTTGCGCAAACACACACACACACACACACACACACACACATGCACACACACACACACACATGCGCCCTCTCACATCCTCGCAAACATTGCTGACTTCTGCAGTTCTGCTTGATCTAATAATAGTGTTGGCTTGTTTGTTTGTGGAATGCAGCTGACAAGAGTATTACAGGAAATAAGCAAATATGCTGGGCAGGAGCGGACAGATCCTGGTGAGTTCGGACTACCGGGTGTGTGTGTGTGTGTGTGTGTGTGTGTGTGTGTGTGTGTGTGTGTGTGTGTGTGTGTGTGTGTGTGCGTGTGTGTGTAGGGATTCACTGGCCAGAAAAAAGCCACTTCAAAGCTGTGTGGTGTAGACCAGGCTGAATAGTGGTGGTCAATTCTTCAGCCTTGCAAGCTGTTGAATGGTGCAATCCCAGCACAAGTTGCTATGGCTTCTGCTGTAGCATCGCTATCATCGCCTCTGGCGATGGGCGTCCAATGGTCAATGGTGTGTGTGTGTGTGTGTGTGTGTGTGTGTGTGTAATCTATGGTGCTAGTAGAGCTTACTGTAAATCAACAAATTTTCGCTGGCGATTTAATTTCGCTGATTTCGCTGCTGGGTACCAACCGGCCAAAGTAAATCGCCGGCCAAAGTTGGTCATAGAGGCAACTGATGCATGGATGCATGTGAGAGCACCAACTACTGATCGATTTCTTTTTTGAAAACCCTAATCGGCCAAAGTTTAATGACGGCCAAAGGTTTCATTTCGAGATCGGCCGAAGTTTCTCACCGGCCAAAATTTGTTGATTTACAGTATATCAGATCCACTCTGATTTAGCCACCCACATTAGTAGCAAGTATTACCTTCACTGGGGGCAGGGGTAAATACAGTTGGATCCCGGGACGGATACCTTGATGCCGCCAATCCTTTTTCTGCATCTTTTCCTCGCCCACTTACTGAGGTGTGGTGAGCCCATAAGTGGGATCCTTTTCAAGTCCAACCAGAGTTTTGGGGACTTCAGGGGGTGTCGGCCGTTGGGCGGTTCAATAGCCTATTGAGTCATCTTTCCAAGATTCCTTTTGAGTCTCTCCCCCCTCTCCCGGGGAGACCCACGTGGCCAGTTTTGGCAGTGAGCAACAAGTGTGTGTGTGTGTGTGTGTGTGTGTGCGCGTGTGTGTGTGTGTGTGTGTGTGTGTGTGTGTGTGTGTGTGTGTGTGTGTGTGTGTGGATGCGTTTGTGCTTTCTTGTTTTGATGTGTGCTGTGACAGATTATGTGTTTCATGGTTGTGTGCATGTGTGTCCGTATATTTGTCTATCTGTATGTGTGTGTGTGCATGTGCGTACGTGCACGTGTTTGTCTCCCGGTTTCTTAGTTGTTGGCCCAGTGGAGCAAGATCCTGAGTACATGATTATCGTCGAGGCAAACAATATAGCTGCGGAAATTGACAATGAAATTGGTAAGACCATGTCTATGCATAAATGTATCATGTTAATGTATGTAAAAAGAGAAGAAACACATGAGAACGAGTTATGCAGCAACTATCCACGACTGGAACAAGATGATAAACGGTCAGAAGGGGTCCTACGTAACCATGAACCTTCCAAGTTGGAAGGCTGTTGGTTTGCGCACTGGAGATGTGTTAGAGCTAGGTCTCGGGTCGCTGAATGTCTCAGTAGCCTGTCAGTTTTGTGCCCTATTATCGCACTTTCTGACCGTTTATCATCTTGTTACAGTCGTGGATAGTTGCTGCATAACTCGTTCTCATGTGTTTCTTCTCTTTTTACATTTTATTACTGGCTCAGTATCAGAGTTAATGTATGGGCAATTTTTTTTTCTTTTTTTCTCTGATAGCCTCTTGCATGGGCAAATCAAAGTGATACAGCTTGTGTTGAAGAAGAAAACGGAGTTGAAAGTACTATGCTGTGAAACACACATGAGGCATGATCAGGGCATATGGCAGCTGAAAAGTACGAAAAAATGAAAGAACAAAATTGGGCAATTTGCCTCATATTGCCACCTCTTAGTTCACATAATATGGACGGAATTAATATTTAATATTTGATGTCCTTCCTGTACCCATGGCTGTACATCTCCCTCTACAAGTTGCTCTGTTGTGTGCGCAAGTGTGCAGGTGTCTGTGTGTGTGTGGGGGGGGGGGGGGGGTGCGTACACCGCTACGCGTGCGTGCATCTGTATGTGTGTGTTGTGTGTGTGCGCGCGCTTGCCTTACTCACTGCGATGTGTTGCACTTTTGCTTTGTGTATTCAGCTGTGGTTCACAAGTACGTAATTGATGAGTACAGCAAGAGGTTTCCAGAGCTGCAGTCACTCGTCGTGGCACCACTGGAGTATGTTATGACCGTCAAGGTAAAGACAATACAGAGTGTGGTGTGTTGGCAGATGACAGATAATGGTGGCCTCCTTGTTTTGCTCTTAGCCTTTCGCCGGTACTTTGGTGTTCCTCTGGCTCGGTTTTTTGAATTCTCTTCACTGTGTAGTATGTATGTGTTGGGGGGGGGGGGGGGGGGGGGTGGTAAGTGCGTGTGTACGTATTTGGTATGTAAATGCGTAAGCGTGTCCTTGTGGTTGGCACAGCAATATTCCGACTGGGCTGCGATAGTTGAAATTGACCTTGAAAACATAGTCATGTTTGTAACTTGACATGGATTTTTGTCTTGACCTACACTACCCCAAATCGATTTTTCCCTAACCTTACGCCGATGTTCGTAATATTATTATGTGGCGTGCTTGTGTGTGTGTGTGTGTGTGTGTGTGTGTGTGTGTGTGTGTGTGTGTGTGTGTGTGTGTGCGTGCTTGTGTGCTTGTGTGCATTCTTAGAGGCTGCTCAATGACCTAGAAGTGACCAAGTCTGAGCTGGCTGAAGTGCTGCCACCAGCCACTATCATGGTGGTATCCGTGACTGCCTCCACAACTCAAGGGTAAGCTGATTTGATTTACTAGTACAGTCGTCCCTCTCTAATCCGGCACCTTTTGCTACGGCGTTTTCTGCTGGATTAACGAGGGTGCTGGATTAAGAAATCCTGCCCTTTGACCCGGCCCTACCCAATTGCATGCATGTATCATATGTCAAAACGCAGGGTTTTTCCGTGTCGACCCAAGTATTTGGTGCATGGCTTTATATTCTCAACTGTTCTCCAGGAATATACACAGTGATAAAGTGATAAAGTAAAACAGAGAACATGTTCACATGTCCTCTTGCACACACACGCACACACACCTGAACATTGGCAGGACACTACTCCTTGCTAAAATAAGAAAGTATGGTTGACTGCTTAGCCGTTGTCTCCTGGACAACATTGACCCTCTTGAGAAGGCCACGCAAGCAGTCGACATCATGCAGGTCGAACGTTGTAGTTAGTTGTAGAACGTCAGTAGAGTCGGTCAGTGTCGTGCAATGTTATCGCATGAGCTGATTGTTTAGTAACTGGTGGTGTTACTGGACACAAGAGTACATGAAAACCGGTTTTCATGTACTCTTGGTGGACAGTGTAGCGTAACTTACTTGTAGTTCCTTGGTCGTTCTCTTTGTATAAATTGAGTTAGGGTTCGGAAAAGTCCACACAACCAACCGAACTGAACTCTCCCGCGCGAGGTTGAGTACAGTTGTCAACTGAACTGAACTCTGAAGAGTAGCCTGGCCTGGCAAGGAGTGCACCTGTACGGTATGCGATTTACGACTGCCGGATTATGAAATCAAACTACGTGCAGTTTGAGCGATTCGTTTCAAAAAGTCACTGCCGGAGGCGGAATTCAAATGCCGGATTAAGATGTAGGAATTGAACGAAAAAAATCGGTTTCGTCAGAAAGTGCGCCGGTTGGCAAGGGTTCCGGATAAACAAGTGCCGGATTAGAGAGGGACGACTGTATACTGGAATTTCACAAATTTTCAGTGTACTTTTATTTTGGTACTTTCGGTGCATCTGTTTCATACCTAAAATGTCAATATACCGAACAAACACTATCACACATAATCCAATAGGGAACAGCTTCCCTGTACCTAAAATTTCTGTTCACCTAACCTGGCCTTTTGCCTTCATACTCAAAATATTGAGCACCTAAAATTTCTGAAGGTAGGGTACTCTAATTTCAGAAATTTTCGGTGCTCAATATTTTCGGTATGAGGACAAAAGGCCAGGTTAGGTGAACAGAAATTTTCGGTACAGGGAAGCTGTTCCCTATTGGATTATGTGTGTTAGTGTTTGTTCGTTGTATTGAAATTTTAGGTATGAAGCAGATGCACCGAAAGTACCGAAAATAAAAGTACACCGAAAATTTGTGAAATTAGAGTATTCCGTCGTATAATTATTGCAATGTTATGTTTCTGGAATAGCTATTACTAGCCTCAGATACTTGATGTGTTTTGCTGATTATTGTCTGTTCTGATGAACTGACACACATGTCTTTCTTAGATTAGACTACCGGTATCTGTGTGCATCCGCCGCATGATCCATTTCCCCTCTCTACTTCCGTGTGCACGTGTGTATGTGTGTGTGTGTGAGTGTGTACATGGTGTGTGTATGTGCATATGTGTGTGTGTGTGTGTGTGTATTCACGTGTGTGTGTGTGTGTGTGCGTATGTGCATCTGTATGTGTGTCTGTGTGCATCTACCTGTGTTTAGAAAGCGACTTCCAGCCGACGACATACGCCGAGTGGAAGAGGCTTGTGACATGGTGAGTTGGCGTTACCTTAGCTACTGTAGTCGCTGGTGGGGCGTATGTACAGCTGATTTTTGTTTTGGTTCCCTCCCTCTCCCCATTGTCCATATTCTCTTCTTTTGCTTCGCAGTATAGAGTGGTTTCACATCTATCACATGACCATACTGGCCAGCCATGTTGGTTCCAACTCCACACAACCCCCTTGCATCTATGGCCGTAATTGCTTTCTACATTGTAGTAGTTTCTACACGAAGTTAGTCACATGACAAAGACGTGACGCCACTCGACACTCGTTGGGTGGCTATGATATCGTTCTATGAATTTTCCACCTATTTTTAAATGAGTATGTGTCGTCTTCTGTTTGTATTCATAGTTTCCATCATAATGCTGTGTGTAACTTATTGTTGGCCTCTGTTTGTTTTATCATTATTGTAATAGGTGCTGGAACTGAATGAAGCCAAGCTAACGATCTACCAGTACGTCGAAGGCAGGATGTCCTTCATCGCGCCGAACATCACCATGATTGTCGGAGCACCTGCCGCTGCCAAGCTTATGGGTAAGGGAGGGCTTCTCTCCACAAGTGTTTTCTCTGGAGGATGTCATGTGGACAATTCAGCGGCCTTGCAAGCTGTTGAATAGTGTAATCATATTCCGAGCGCACAAGTTGCTATGTCTGGCACAACGTGTTTGCTATCATCGCTTCAGCAATGGGCATGTGGATATGGATGTGGACACGATGTGGTTGTGTGCTGTGGTGCCACAAAGTATGCGTTCTTCGGCCCCTCGTCCACGGGTCTTGAGCTCCCTGCATGCCTGCCGTGTCTGCGTGTACTTTTCTCACAATGCTAGTTGTAGACTCCACTGATTTGACTGTGGCCATCTGCTATATCAATAAAATACCAGCATTTTCAGGCAAGGCCCACCATCAGCACCTCTAGCTGAGAGTGGTGTGAGAATGTACGTATATACTTTGTCTGTGTCTGTGTGTGTGAACAGGTATCGCTGGAGGTTTGACGGCACTCGCCAAGATTCCCGCCTGCAACATCATGGTCAGTTGTACAAGTACTCGTAGCTGCGTTTGAGAATAGAACTTCAAACTGCCATACTGAATCATGCAATCATTGCACTGCCTCTTTTCTCAGGTATTCTGAGTGTAAACAGCGTGCTACTCAGAAATTCGAACTTGGCCATAATAATGTCCTTCCAAATACCTTTGCTTATATTGCCCTGCAGTGGAACTTCAGTAGAGCATGCCTCCACGGGAGAAAACAAACCTGTACTCTTTATCAGTTGTACTCTGTATCTGAAAGTTGCTGTTTACATTTCACTCTCTTCATCTTGAAATCAAGTTTTAGTTGTTCCGAGTGAAATTGTTATTACCTGAATGGCCTGCTGACTGGCTGTATAAGCTCTATTCACTTATGTGTGTGTTTGCGTGTCTGTTTGTCGGTCTGTGTGTGGTGTGCGTGTGTGTCTGTCTGTCCATACGCGCGCTCGTGTGTGGTGTTGCCCCCCCCCCCCAATCTCAGGTTCTGGGAGCAGCACGTCGCCTCCTGTCGGGTTTCTCCTCTGCACAAGTACAGCCGCACACTGGCTTGCTGTTCTACTGTGATATCGTACAAGGCGTGCCACCGGTGAGTAGGAACACACACTTACAGTCCATTCATTGGAAATAGTCCCGCTGGCTTTTGAAAGTCTGATTTGGGCTGAATTGAGGATCAAAACCCCACTTTAAATCTCAAACATTTGGGTTTGGGATCTGCTTCTCTATACATTTTGCCATAGCTTACGCTTTCGTATCTGGCTTGCAAGTGTTGAGTTTCAGAGAGAGAAAAGAGCAGTACGAGGCACGTGGCCTCTAATTTCCTTCCACTTGTAGCTGTGCTCTAAGATCCCTCAGATCACGATGTGCTGATATGCTCTCTGTGGCTGTGTTTTGCGTGTTTGTCTGTGCGTTCGCATGTTCATCTGTGCGCTTGCGTGTTCACCTGTGTGTTTGCGTGTTCGCCTGTGCGTTTGCGTGTTCGTCTGTGCGCTTGCGTGTTCGTCTGTGCGTTTGCGTGTTCGTCTGTGCGTTTGCGTGTTCGTCTGTGCGTTTGCGACCACAGGACTACCGTCGCAAGGCTGTACATCTGGTCTCGTCCAAGTGTGCACTGGCAGCCAGAGTGGACAGCTTCCACGAGTGCATGGATGGCTCCAAAGGCCAGCGTAAGTTCTGCTCTAGCACCACAATCACAGCGCGTCGGTCACGAAATGATACTGCCTGCGTACAAGTAGTCTTTCCGACTTTTCTCACTCGCTGTTTACCTATCTTCACTGTTTTCGGCATCAACGGAATGTTGCCTTTGATATGGATGAGGCAGAGCTTGTGACAAGCATACTACTGGGATTTTCTGTGCTCTCAACTCTTGAGAACGACTAACAAACAGCAGCTTCATTGCTTTCATCGCTGAGGAGCTGCATCTGCGCCTTTGGCCGAGTCTCACGCGAACCATGACATTTTTTCATTGCGGTCCTGGGCTTTTGTTTGTGCCCAGGCCAGCGCGATCCAGAGTTGCCATCTCAATGCTAGTACAAGTATGCTGTACGAGTCTGTTATTCTTGCTTGCTCCCTGTGCAGAGTTCCGAGAGGAGATCGAGGAGAAGCTCGCCAAGCTGCAGGAGCCAGCGCCACCCAAGCAGCAGAAGGCACTGCCCCGTCCCGACGACGGCGTGCGAAAGAAGAGAGGTGGCAGAAGGTGAGCAGTGTTGAATGACTGATCTTGTTGTTGTTCTCAATGGAGAGTTGTTTGTCCCAGTGCCTCTCGTAGTCATGTGTGGAGGCAGTGCTTGCTTATTCTATGTCCTGCACGTCGGCCCGAGTGGCCAGTGGATGGCTGTCGGGCCGCATCCATGTACGCCGTTTGGACCGTGGGGTGTTTGTGAAACTGTGAAACAGACACGGCTGCAATTCCGGGGGAGAGCACCCTACTGGAGCGCAGTGTACCGTAGTGTGTATAGGTGAGGTTTTCTTTGCGCATACCATACCCGGTCACCTGTGCACGCAGCATGCACAGTCGTGTTTTCGTGGCGCTGTTCTCCAGTCAAAGCCCAAGAAGACGCTGTCTTTGGTTTCGTGCAAGTAACAATGCGCTGGTATGCGATGCTTACGTGTACTATAGGTTACAAGAGGTGTTTGCCAATGTTCTCTCTTTAGTCTGGAGAGAGTGTTCGTGACTCAAGGCATCAGCAGTACCCAGCATGCACCCCACTGCTGACCGCGGGCAGTTAGCCCGGGCCTGGTCGTCCATGCGGGCCAAATCTCACAGGCTGACACTGTAACACTGCAGCAAATGGTGGCGTGTGTTCTCCTGTGTGCACTTCTGACTGTTCTTCTGCATGACAGTGACTGCATTCATTACATAATGGGCTGACTGTATTCTGTATTCTCTATGATTGTGTTGAATTCACTGTGCAGGGTGCGGAGCATGAAGGCCAAGCTGGCTGTATCCGACATGCGTAAGCAAGCCAACCGGATGACATTCGCCGAGGTAAGCCATCGCCCCACTCTCTACATCTACATTGTACCTCCCATGCCAAATGTGCCCTGCAGCTGCCATATTAGGTCATGCCAGTGTCTGGGTGTGAGGTCAAGTGTCCTGCCTCAGTGCACTCAGGTGGTATGCCAGTGTTGTGTCGACAGTGCCTGTCAGTGTTCTGTTCGCTGCATACCATTGTGAATTTCCGGCCGGTTTTGTGGCATGCTGACCACCTCGGTACCCTGGGCATGGGTGAGAATCCACGTATCCATGGCAATGTGCCCTCTGGCTGCCATATTAGGTCATGCCAGTGTCTGGGTTTGAGGTCAAGATGCCTGCCTCAGTGCACTGAGGTGGTATGCCAGTGTTGTGTCGACACTGCCTGTCAGTGTTCTGTTCGCTGCATGCCATTGTGAATTTCTGGCCGGTTTTTGTGGCATGCTGACCACATCGGTGCCCTGGGCGCCATGGGCAAGGGTGAGGATCCAGGTATCCATGGCAACTGTGCACACACCTAATAGGCACATATGGCCTTTTGCACCAACCGTTTAGACGGCTTGGTGTTGCACATCCGTGTGTCTGCTTCCTGAATTCATAGTGTTCAGGTGGCTTGTGAATGTCTGACTTGTGTACGTTTTTATTTGGACTTTGGACTGCTCTGGGGCACATTCACATTTCCATGGCAACGGAGCGCGTTATGTTCGGCATGCATGGACGATTGTTGTGTATTGCTTCCGTTTTCTTTTCCATTGTGGATTTCTATTGTTTTCTCGTGGTGCACTTGTGTGACCATGGAACCAGGTTTTGCAACTATATCCACTGGGGAAACTTTTCTTATATGACCCTTTATGGTTACTTGACAAAACTTCATACTTACCTGGCACAGGGGACGCCGTGATCAATAAGGCGGCTCCCTCAGGATGAGGCCTCTCCACTGCACTCCGTTGGGGCTGAGGCTTGCGATTTCCCCAAACGTGGGAAACTCGGGTGCACAATTTATGGTAGAGGGGGTTTGCGTTCGCGCAGCCCCTGCTCTATAATCAATCAAAAAAGAGGTAATTATTAGGGAGCCACCCACAATCTCGTCCTTTCATGGTCGCATTGTTGAGGTGGCGCTGTCTGTAGTAAGTAGGTCATACGACGCAGGCCGTGTGCACGCTGTGCAGTCAATCCGTACTGAATTTATCTTCGAGCAACCACGAGCTTCACACAGTACAAACTTCGTTGCACTTTGCCATACGATTTTCTTTTCCTTGCTGTAAAGTCAAGGTGGGGCACTCTCGCGGTGCTTTGTGGTAATTCTGATCATTGTCAGTGGCTAAAAAGTCATGTGGGTCACGCAACCAGTTGCTTGTAGATTTGTGCAAGTAACGTTAGTTGTACCCAGCTGAGCAACTGCCATGGTGCCGTCCGCATTGAGGCACGTCAGCATGGTGTCGTCGCATCGCAACAATGCTTCTGTGAACCCTGCAGTCTCAGTTTGTAGAGTGTGTGATGACTCTGCTTGCATGAATGTCTTCCACTCTTCTGTTACTTGCGTGTGCGTTTGCCTAGATCAATGAAGATGCGTACCAGGAGGACCTGGGTGTCCATACAGGAAACCTGGGCAAGGGTGGTACTGGCAAGCTGCGTGCGCCCGTCAACGACAAGAAAACCAAGGTCACCATGTCCAAGCGGTTACAGGTGAGAGATTCTGTGTGCTGTGTGTGTGTGTGCGCGCGCGTGGGTGTTCAAGTCTGGTGTGCCTTTTCTGTTTTTGCACTATCCCTTGCCTTGAAAAGGTTGGAGCGACTTCATTGCCTTATGATCGCCGATATCTAAAGCAAGGGATTGACTGTATGGCTTAGTGCGCTTGCATAGCTGACGCCATATTTCTGTCTGTCTGTTGTCATTTACGCAGCGTGAAGTTCAGCGGCAGCAGACTTCCGGTGGCCGTACGTCAATTCGCGGTGCTGTGTCCGGTACAGCGTCCAGTGTTGCTTTCACTCCTCTCCAGGTTAGTGGGTTGTTTCGTCGCGTGGGCAATTGTGTTCGTTCGTGCTGCTGGCACTTGTTGTTGCCAATGTTTTGTGTGTTCGTGCGGCTGTGTTTCTCTGTGTCTTTAGCTCCGCTGTGTTTGCTGTGCTGTGTGTGTGTGTGTGTGTGCGTGCGTGCGTGTGTGTGTGTGCAGGGATGAATTTATTGTTATATCTTTGCATAGCAGTTTCTGCTATACAAAATCACAATTGTGTAGCAGTCTTTGATTTTGAGTAGCATTCTTCTGTGAAGGTTGGGTGTTTACCACATTGTCCTTCTTGAGAGTGATGCCTGAAAGCCCATTTGCAAAAAAACGACTGAATCATACATGTGCACGCAGATTGAGAGCGCCTGCACCACATACACTGCACTGTATGCATGTTACTTGACAGCGCAGGCTAGGCATGGATAGTCTGCATGTATCGCAGTTTTCTGCGAGTCATGGTGACTTTTGAGTAGCAGTAGATCGATTTTGCATCGCAAATTGCGATGCGATACAGGATAAATTCATCCCTGGTGTGTGTGTGTGTGTGTGTGTGTGTGTGTGTGTGTGTGTGTGTGTGTGTGTGTATCGTTGCTATAAAGTGAAAACCTGTGGGTGCACATCCAGTGCATTTGCAGATTTGCGTGCTTCTCTTGCGACGGGCGTATACATGGTACATGGTGTGTGTGTGTGTGTGTGTGTGTGTGTGTGTGTGTGTGTGTGTGTGTGTGTGTGTGTGTGTGTGTGTGTTCTATTCCATCTATACTGCTCCTCTGTGCTTGGTTGCTCCATGCGTCGTGTTGCTGCTTTACCTGGTTCCGCCGTATCGTCCCTTAGTACTGCTCCATCTCTTGCCATTGTTCCATTTTTTTTGTCCTTCTTCGTCTCCAGTCCTGTTGCTACTCCATCTGCTCTGCTGTGCTATATGCAATGCATCAGTGGATGCTGTCGCAACCTTTTATTACCTGGCCTTTCTGTGATTTGTTTCTGGAACATTTGGATTATCCAACTTGCTCCATCACATGGCGCACCCACTTCTCTAAGTCGGTGTTATTGCTGTTCCTACTTGCATTACCTGCAGGGTCTGGAAATTGTCAATCCTCAGGCGGCGGAAACGACGGCACCATCATCGGTGAGTGGAGCGGTGCTTGGAGATTTCTTTTTTGCGCTGCTTTAGTTGATTTGGAAGCGGCTCGTCTATTGGCAATGAGACATGTTTGTGTACCTGTGCTGGTAATCTCACTGCCTACACTGCTCACCGCACTGCGTGCGTTTGATTATGCCCGCGGACCGATGTTGAATCCGTTCATGAATCGCCCCTGGCCATTTACAGCACCCGATCGATGTGAGTAGGGTGAATGGATTCTGAACCGATTCCAGGGCTCATGACATGAAATCGAACAACGAGATTCCTTCCATGAATCGATTCATGGCAGTAATCGAAATAACGCACCCACTGATACCGTACTGGCAATATATGTTGCCGCGTAACACGTAACGCAGGGGGGTGCGGCGTAACGCGGGACCAGGCTAGTGCGACAAATTTTCGTTGAGTTCGTAACGCGCGTCCGGCGGGGTGCGGCGATCTTTTCATTGCAGTTTGCACTGCAAAAAAAAGGCTGAAAACTGTGAAAGCACGTGTACCGCGTGGTGAAAAGTTCAAAACTGGACGCAGCAGGAAGTCCTGACACTCGCTCTTCCCCTATGTCACTTTCCTTTTGATGATCTTTTTGTGAACAGATCACTCTGATAGTTAAAATATACAGTCTTCTATTGATATCGTTGTCGCCCTTTGCCGTCGGGTTTGTAACAGATAGCAACTGAATTTCTGTGCCTTCAATGTGGATGAAAAGAAAAAATGATGTGGCAAAAGCAAAAAAATGATGCGGCAAAAGCAAAAAAATGATGCGGCAATAGCAAAAAAGTGATGCGGCAATAGTAAAAAAGTGATGCGGCAATAGCAAAAAAAGGACTGCGGCAATATAGAAACCTGTGTAACGGCTCCTGTGCGACTTTGCATGTAACGCCCTGCGTGCGGCAAACATGTGCCAATGTAACGCTTCATGGCCTCACTGCGGCAACATATATTGCCAGTACGGTATAATGTAATGCTCAGCAGAACTATTTTCTAATCTTGCTTTGCTTTGCTTCCTGTGTGCCTGTGTTCTAATGCTGCTGCAGTCCAACAAGTACTTTGGTGCCGGTGGTGGATTTTCCCGCGTCAAGCCGGGCGCAAGCTAAGGATTGAACAGCGCCGCCGATGGCTTGTAACCCTCCAGTGCTGAGCTGGTCCGGGCTGTAATGCTGGCATAGGCGTGCGAGAGTGCTACCAGCGATACGCTGCTTGCTGGACCACGACTGTCTAGTGTGCAAAGCCCTGTCCACTCGCTGTAATGGCATTGCAGCTGGTACTCTTGTGTTCAGCTGAATGCCTTATGCCCTCTACTGCCTCCTCCGTGTACGAGTGTACATTTGGTACCATGGCGGTATATGTGTCAGCCGTTTGTATGGAGCATATGCGGTAACCAACGCTCGCTCGAGGCCACATCTAGACGCTGCTCGTACTGTGCTCACATCACCCGACTTGAATGCTTATATTCGGCTCACTTGGAGACCAGCATTCTGTTTGTGTGGGTGGCGTGTCTTATAGGGTCGGGCTCGGAAGAAGTTTCCATTTGGCCGCTGGCGGCGAAGCTGGAGACTGCCTTGGTATGCATCCCATGCCTGTGCTTGTGTTCGGTATCGTGTGGCTAATCGTCATCCTTGACAAATGTGTGTTCTTTCCACGGAACCACCCGAAAGCACACATGCGTATCTATCACGCAAGTCACGCGAGTAATCTGTGAAAAACTTCCACTATGCATACCCTGCTCATGAAATTTGTTATTAAAAAAATCTTGCTCGTGTCTCCGTTTTATGACGGCGCTCAAGTCTTGCTTCTCAATCGGTCATTTTTTTATGCTCACTTGTTTAGTTTTGCTGTTGAATGCGTTTAGTTATTTTAAAAAAATGTTTTCACGGATGGACTGTTTCTGTTGTGTTCGGATATGTGATGATGGTACAGGCCCGTGTGTGCCCGATTATTGCGTTTGTTGATAGTACAAGGCTGTATGCGCCCAATGCATGCGTTTGTTGATGGCACAGGGCTGTGTGTGCCAGCCAGATGAATGTGTTTGTTAGTGGGGGGGGGGGGGGGGAGCTTGTGTTAATTGTGTACCCAGTGGATGTGTTTGTTGCGAATGTGCAGGGTACTGGTACATACATGTAAGAGCAGATCTACTCTTGCTAGTAGAATGCTAGATCATGTGCAGATACGAAGAGGCACCACCCTCCTGCCATACCCCTCCATAAATGTATGGGTACTTGGCTCAGTAGTACAGTACAGTACTTGCAAGGACCACAACCCGCCCACCCACGGGTCCGTGGGCTATGGACTCTTGCCATTTCTGGTAGATCTACCGTTGATGATGATTGACTTCAGTCTTGTAGATCTACATGATTGTATTGCCACTATTGGTAATCATGGTAATGGTAGGACTAGGGAGTCATAACTGCACTGACGAATCAGTACTGTCAGTAGTCGACTCCGCGATCCGGTTGATGTGCGGACAGGCGCGGTTGTACGTCGCGACGTCGTTGTACAGTACTACACACACAAAAACACGTGGAGCGTAGAGCAAGCACGTGGGTCATGCAGACCTTGCCTTGCTTGAGCTACACACGTAGTTGAACTAGTTACTTGAAGACGGAGTTCGTCCATAAATTCATCCTGGAACTAACTAAACTCCTTGCACTGTTTGTCGAATGCTTCACCGTGTCGAGAAAGTACAGCCCTCTTCAGTTGAGTTCTTTCAAGCAGATCATGCAGTACTGCATGGTGGCAGTTATTCATCTCCGCGCGCACACGCCACAGACATAGATCTACGGGGGAACATGACATGGATTGCTGCATAGTGCATGGCACTAATTCTTCATTCTTTGTGCGCGAATGGGCCACAGCATGAGTGCTTTCGATTGCTCTCTGTTACTTGATGGCGTTGTCCAAGGCAGCCAATGACCTCTCAATCTCTCCGCTTCATCTGTGGAATCGGCGCTTGTACAGTACTAGTACTTGCCAGGCCGGGTATTTCTCCATGCCGTGTGCTGCATGTGTCGCCAAATAAATCAAAACCTTGCCGCAGGTGTCGACCACGTTCAGCAGAATAGAAAGGCCTGGCCCACTGCACCATGCACGTGAGACCAGCACTCGAACTTGAAGGTTGCCAGGCCGGAGCAAGCTAGAACAAGTACTAGCTGACTAGCTGATCTGTGCGATTTCAGGCTTCTCCTTTCCGAGTATAGTCATCAGTACCTCGGCATAAATTCCGTCCTTCGAAGCATCACTAAAAACCAAAGCACCCTCTGTCCCTCAACCTCCAGGCTTTATTTCATTTCTCAGCTTCTGCAGGCGAATATTTGCCAGGGTGTAGTGGAATTTGAGTTGAGAATCTTGTGATCAAGGAGTACTAGAAACATGTTCAAGCGGCTGAAGAAGGCGTTTGGCCGTGGCGACTCGGAGGACGAAGATGGCTCGCCAGAGCAGGTACGAGGCTCTCGATTTGTGTTTTACTTCCCTCCTGCACATACTGCGCACACCTGAGCTGGACGTGGTTTTCAAGAGGCTCCAAAGTTACTT
>NC_088645.1:23335103-23340103 GCF_964019385.1 Sycon ciliatum | reverse complement strand
TGAACTAGATGTGTTGTCGGTGATGTGTTGATGGTTTCTGCGCGTGTCCCCTGCCCGCTACAGAGCCCCAAACAATTCACGGCAATGCTCTCGGTAAGGCCTGTCGCACGTTGTGTCCGTGTTTTTTTTTCCGTGCCCCGAGTGTGTAGTGATGATAAGCCATGCTCGCTGCGGTGACACCGAGCCGCGTTGAAACCAAGGGTGTGATTTCTCTGCTAGTTGTTCCAGTGTACTAATGGTCTGCCCCGGCATGTGTGGTGGAGATGAGTCCATTCCACTACCCCCCCCCCCCCCCGGCTCTTGACTGCATCGTGCACGGCAAGTGCAAACATACCCTCACTGATAAGAACTGAGATGGTGAGCCAAGGAAAAAAATTGTAACATGGAAAAAAGTGTGGGCACTAGTGTTTTGTGTTAGATTGTGCACGTCTGACTGTTCAAAATCTGGTCCAAAATCTGGTTTAGTTGGTGGGCTCGATTGCATAACTTGTGCCCACACTTCTGTCCATGTTACAATACCCACTGATGCAATGTGTTTTAGAATAAAAGGTGGTTTATTATAGAATGGGAGACTGGGAACAGTGGGACGGATGAAAGCCTGTTTAAGATTGTGTAAATGGTTGTTGCAATAGTGCCTCCAGGGTTTTGACTGAGAGTTCAAGTGTGACATGAAGATACGCCAAGAGTGCTTCATAAGAGAGGCGTGCACTTGGACTCTTCGACTCGGCGTCTCAAACTCAACGGACTGTATTAATTTAATTATAGTTTTCACGGAGTTTTCTTGCGGAATTTTACATTGTATGCCCGTTGTCCTTGTCCTTGTTATTACTGTTGCTACTGCTGCTGCTGCTGCTGTTGTTGTTTCAAATCTGTATTCTCACGATGTTGTTGTTGTTGTTGTTTCAAATCTTTATTCTCACGATAGCCAGTGGCCAATAAGAGGTTGTTGTTGTTGTTGTTGTTGTTGTTGTTGTTGTTGTTGTTGTTGTTGTTGTTGTTGTTGTTGTTGTTGTTGTTGCTGTGTGTTACTTGCAGACGGAGGGTAAGAAGAAGCACAAACTGTCGGTGCGATTATCGCGCTCCACCGCGTTGCAGTCGGTGCACTTCGTGGGATTCGATCATCAAGAGACGAACCGTACGTCGTTGTTGCTTTCAAGTTTTCAACGGTAGCATGATAGCTATGTGTACAGGTGCGCTCACTGAAATCCGACCCAAAGTACCAAGACTGGCGCTCTGGAGTCTGGACCACTTCCGATAACATCACTGTACTTGTGCATGTGGATGTCCAGTCGCGTTCGTACCACTTTCAGGGCCAGGTCAACGGCCGTGCAAGTTGAGAGCGCCAAATACCAGTATGCACTTTGGGTCGGATTTCACTGAGCACAACAGTACAGGTATTGCTGTGTGGTATGCCGTGTAGCATGCTGTGTGTTGACCAGTATGCACTTTGGGTCGGATTTCACCGAGCGCAACTGTACGGGTATTGGTGTGTGGTATGCCGTGTAGCATGCTGTGTGGTATGCTGTGTGGTATGCCGTGTGGCATGCTGTGTAGCATGCTGTGTGGTATGCTGTGTGGTATGCCGTGTAGCATGCTGTGTGGTATTGGTGTGTGGCATGCTGTGTGGTATGCCGTGTAGCATGCTGTGTGGTATTGGTGTGTAGCATGCTGTGTGTTGACCGTAACACCTGCAACTAGGAGCCATAAGAATGATGTCAACTCGGAATTCTGTCCGCACGCCATTGTTTTCGGGAGTTGCACACTCTTAATCTCGGGGGTGACGTTCCTGTGTGTTACATGTGCTTCAGAGGTTGAGGTGTTGCGATGAATCTCCGCTTCTGAACAAGATAATCACCGGCATTTTTCATCGTGGCGTTGCTGGTGTAATGGTTAGCATAGTTGCCTTCCAAGCAGTTGATCCGGGTTCGATTCCCGGGCGACGCACGTCTTTTTTCTGCTTGTTTTCTCTTCTTGGGATGGCGATGTTGTCCCACAACACGATGAAGATCCATTTCAGCCGGAGTACACAGGCCCCCCCCCCCCCCCACTAAGGAGACTTTGCAAGGTTGCACAAGCTATAGCGCTTTTCAAAAGCTTTTTGAGAAATTTCTTCGGGCTCTTGCTCCGGCCGGCAATTTCCCCATTTTCTCATATTCTAAGCGATTGGATAACAAACGCCCAATTTCGGAAGTTTTATGCGCAGAGTGATCACAGATTTTATGCGGCTTAGCTGCTGGCCTAAGGTTTTTTTGTTTTGAAACCAGAGGTCTATGCCTTTGAAATGCACTCTAGCTATCTGGAGACTAGAGTATGTACTTACAAGAGTTTTTTATTTTTTTTAATAGACAAAATGCATGATAGACAATGAAAAACGTAATATGTTTGGCACCTATGAATTCAGGGGATGGCCCACGCCGAGAGTACTGCAATACATGAAACCAAGGCAAGAGTGTGCAGATTCGGACTTTTTTTCTGAATGGGTGTCTGTCACGGCGCAATTCCTGGACTACATCATAGTTGTCAGAGATAAGGGTGGCAAGTGGCGTGTGCATACAACTCAGCTGCTGAATCCTGCTTGTACGTCGCGCTATACACGTCATCACTAGAATGAATGATGCATTCCAGGAATTTCGCCGTGACAGCAACCCATTCGAGCTGCACACTCTGGTTTTTCCTGTACAGTCAACTTCGCTAATAACGACTGCGGATATAACGACAATTCGCGAATAACGACAGAATATCCATGTCGAGAGCAAAGTCCCATCCAACTGGAATACATACAATGAGACTTCGGGTATAACGACACTTCGCGAATAAGGACACTTTTCTGATTCCCCGCCGAGTGTCGTTATTAGCGAAGTTGACTGTACTCTTGGTACTGCTGCCGGGTGCGAAGAAGAGATGGATCAGAGTCCTAAGCCTTTTGCGTGTGTTTCCATGTACAGTGTACTGCAGTTTTGTGCGGTCGAGTCACTGTGTAACTTTACATACCGATACTAACTGTACATGTGCTTACTGAGTAACGTCCTAGCCTGTTTGTTTTTCACCGCACCGTTCTTCGCCGCTCGGCAGTACTGTTTCCCCCAGGCTGAGAGTTTACGCGTTGCTGCGTTCCTTGATTGGCAGGACTGCATTGTACAAGTAGATAACTGATACCATTGGGGTGTTGTACAACGTGTGGGGAGCTGCACCAGAGTAGAACCGCAGCCTGCAGAGGGTGTATTCAAAACATGACGCAGTTCCCACCACATTCTGCCTATCCAGCTTGAATATTGCATTTGCATACTCGGGTTGAAGTTCCAGTGAGCTATAAAATGATGACTGTGATGAATGTAGCTGTATGATGTAATGAATGTAGCTGTATGATGTAATGAATGTAGCTGTATGATGTAATGAATGTAGCTGTATGATGTAATGAATGTAGCTGTATGATGTAATGAATGTAGCTGTATGATGTAATGAATGTAGCTGTATGATGTAATGAATGTAGCTGTATGATGTAATGAATGTAGCTGTATGATGTAATGAATGTAGCTGTATGATGTAATGAATATAGCTGTATGATGATTGTAATGAATGTAGCGTGCCGCACATCTGGACTATGGAAAGGAAATACAGTTGCATACTCTTGTTCATGGACTCTCCAGAGTCTTCATGCAGTAATACGCTGATTTTTGAACAAGATAATCACATCAGTTTTCATCGTGGCGTTGCTGGTGTAATGGTTAGCATAGTTGCCTTCCAAGCAGTTGATCCGGGTTCGATTCCCGGGCGACGCACGTCTTTTTTCTGCTGGTTTTGCTTGTCCTCCCCGTCTCCTGATCTACACACTGTACATCATGTCTGGTCCTGGTTTTTAGTGTTGTATTCTCGACTTTTTTTGGCTATTCTTTCGTTCTATTCTTCTCATGGTGGTTCTCACGGAGGCTCAACGTAGGCACGGCGCTTTAGGCAAACATCATCCAGGTGCTGGTTTGTTGTGCAATCCGATGCGCGAAGCAAGCACGTCAGTGCTCAACCTACAACCACGTGACACCGAGAACATGTGTGTGTGTGTGGGGGGGGGGGGGGGGCTGGATTTGACACACCGACCAGCATAGGTTAGCATGTCCATATTCTAACACCGATATTCGTTTTGTTTCCTTTCTTGTGATGACAGAGAAGTTCTGGCAGATGTCATCATTCCCGGAGAAACGCATCAAAAACCTTGCTGAAGTGGACGATGGCCTGCTGTTTGTGAAGCAGAATGAGCGCTGCTTGGCCAAGGTCTACCCGTACGGACTGCGCTTCTATTCCAGCAACATGGAGCCCGTCGTGCCGTGGCTGTGTGGCGCCCATATTGGTATGTATGCTACTCTTGTGTGTGTGTGCGTGTGTGTGCGTGTGCGTGTGTGTGTGTGCGTGCGTGCGTGCGCGCGCGCGTGCGCGCGCGCGCGTGCGCGCGTGCGTGTGTGTGTGTGTGTGTGTGGGCCAGCTAGTTCGGTTGGTGGGTACACTTATGCCAGATAGTGGTGGGCCTGTTGCCAACGGGCTCGGCTGCTTGAAGGTGTATTGTTGTACCTACCACCTTTGTTGGTTTCAGGGTTCATATACTTTCTATTTGAAGTATACATACCTGTTAACCATGGACTGCTTCTGGCTAGATTAACTCTTGTGTAATCAATGGTGCTAGTGAAGCTTATATCAGATTCATTCTGATTTAGCCACCCACAATAGTACCAAGTATTACCTTCACTGGGGGCAGGGGTACCTGCAGTTGGATCCCGGGACGGATACCCTGATGCCGTCAATCCTTTTTCTGCACCTTGTCCTCACCCACTTACTGAAGTGTGGTGAGCCCATAAGTGGGATCATTTCAAGTCCACCCTAGTTTGGGGATTTCAGGGGGTGTCGGCCGTTGGGTGGTTCAATGGCCAATTGAGTCATCTTTCCAAGATTCCTTTTGGGTCTCTCTCCCCTCACCCGGGGAGACCCACGTGACCAGTTTTGGCAGTGAGCTA
>NC_088645.1:23207603-23330103 GCF_964019385.1 Sycon ciliatum | reverse complement strand
AGCCTGGTACTACAGTAAAACCTGTAACTGAAGACCACCGTGACTAGCGACCAGCCTGGTACTACAGTAAAACCTGTACTAAAGACCACCGTGACTAGCGACCAGCCTGGTTCTACAGTAAAACCTGTAACTAAAGACCACCGTGACTAGCGACCAGCCTGGTACTACAGTAAAACCTGTAACTAAAGACCACCGTGACTAGCGACCAGCCTGGTACTACAGTAAAACCTGTAACTAAAGACCACCGTGACTAGCGACCAGCCTGGTACTACAGTAAAACCTGTAACTAAAGACCACCGTGACTAGCGACCAGCCTGGTACTACAGACCACTTCGCCAGGCACGGACGGTCTCACCTTCATATAATTATGGGTGTGCGGTGCAAACCTCTAGGGCTGTGTTTACATGAGAAATTTCAACCCGGGTCGAGTTCAGTCGGGGTTGAAAGTCTGTATGATAGACAAAAGAGGTGAGCGTCTACATGAAGACAGTTGACCTGGGTCAAATACTGATATGCCGCCAAAAGTCCACTTCTAGAATCCTGTATAGTCACGTGAATCCGTTCGCGCGAAATTTGCATGTGCAGTGCTGTTCAAACCTGGCGCGAGATACGCACAGAAGTACGTTTGTACGATTTTCTTGACCCGGGTTGATTCCCTTGGGGGGAGGGTTGAAATCAACCCGGGGCGAAATTTCAACCCGGGTCAAGCGCAATGCGTCATGTAAACGCGCCATTCACTTTGTGCACAAGGCGGGTTGAAATCTGACCCGGGTCGAACTCAACCCGGGTTGAAACGCCTCATGTAAACACAGCCTTACTAAAGACCACCTGCCACTAAAGACCACCTGCCACTATAGTCAGTTTCAAAAAGATTAGCAATCCTGGCGATCGCCCGGGGAGTTTGCCGTCTTACCGTATGACGGCTCGAACGCTGCCTGGAAAAACTCACTGTGAACTCGAAGAAATATTCCGCGCGAAAGCATGAAAAATGGCAACTCACTGACGTCGGTACTCGTACATGACTTTGTGTTCGTCTGGTTTACAACAAACGAGTTCTTCCTCGTATCGATAATGGAGTCAGAGAGGACATGTCGAAACTTCAAAGTGTGGTAAATTTTGACGAGCGGGATGCGTCCGTTTTGTGACCAAATAGATTCTTTGAGCTGCCGCGGATGCAATTATTTACTCTCACGATGTGACGAAAACGGCATCGACACAGACTCATTCCCAAGGCCTTGAAGTGGCAAAGCTATCTGTGTGACTTCGACGACATTTTGAGAAAAGCAGACGCCTGTGAAAGCTGATAGAAGACGGCGTTGACTCCTAAATTCAAATAAATTGGCGATCTTCAAATACTAAAATAATTCTCAAACAGAAATCGATCGATCGATGTGCCGGTGTATTCAACAACACGTAGCTACAGCGCAATGACTTCCCAGTTCCGTGTTCACTCACACGGTTTCAGTGTTGTGTGTGTTCACAACTTCACATGGCGTGAGCCAGTCAAGTGTCAGTCAGTTCGGCAGGAAACGCGAGCTCCAACAACAAGTCGTTTGGCGCAGCCACCTTCTTTGTCTTGTACCAGCGTGATCACCAAAACAATGAAAAAATGAAGAAAAAAATGTTTGACTTGAAGATTTGTTGGGATTTGAACTCACAACTTCATGGTCAGCAGACAGCATTCATAACCACAAGGCCAAAAAGGAAGGGATAAATCGTGGGTTTTGATAACAAATCGATACTGGCTTCCAGGGCAAATTATAAACCATGGGAAAAGGCCAGAAACCTGGCCGAAATACTAACTCCTTGATGGT
This sequence comes from Sycon ciliatum, assembly GCF_964019385.1. NCBI lineage: Eukaryota > Metazoa > Porifera > Calcarea > Leucosolenida > Sycettidae > Sycon > Sycon ciliatum. The sequence goes on along the minus strand of NC_088645.1, from coordinate 23,328,289 downwards.
TGGTCCAATTGTTCCGAAACCTTCACAGAACAATTTGCCGTGTCCTAACAAGCCGTTTTATGTACTTTGTTGTCCAAATTTCCCTTATCTTCATACTTTTTAAGACCCAAACTTGATTGCTAATCTTTTTGAAACAGACTGTAAAGACCACCTGCCACTAAAAACCACCTGCCACTAAAGACCGCTTTTTCTGGCCCCAAGGGGTGGTCGTTAGCTACAGGTTTTACTGTATTATTTGGAGAGCTGGAATGCAAAACCCGGCAAATCCATTTCATCACTTTCCGGAGGATGGCCAAACAAGTATTCATTTTACGTACTGTGTGTGTCTAAATCCGTATTTGGGTTCCAGTGTTGAAATGCTTCTAGTGAGATTTTGAATGTGAAATTTCGGCTCGTGGTGCCCGGAGACCATTTTGATTGCACTGAGCTGAGAATTTAATTTTCTCGAATTTGGCGCTTTATGGTGAAAAAAGGAGGACGAAATGTTACGAGTTATGACTAACTGTCCACCAACGTAACCAGATCTTTAATATACAGTCAGGACATTTTGTTCTCCTTTTTTTCACCATAATTTAATTGGCTCACCATCCGAGTTAAACATGGCGCTTTATAGTAGGATTTGCAGCTCCGCTCTGTACTTGTACAGGAGTGTGCGCATACAGGGATGTGTAGTTGCATGTACGGGGCAAAGTGGCAGACGGGCGGACACAGCAGACTATTTTTTGGCTGGCCAGCAGCCTCTGGCATACGTGGCTGACCAGCAGCCTCTGGCGTACGTGGCTGACCAGCATCAGACGACATACTGAAGTCTACAGACTTTCGGCACGTTTGAATTTCGGCCTTCCAGGGCTAAAACGCATTCCGGCCAAATAAAAAGTTCAGCCTGTACTGCTGCTGCCTATATACTACTAGTATACTGTCACATTGAACCTTGCAAAACCAAATTTCGGCCGCAACCAATTTTAGGCAAAAATGTCAACCGCCGAAAATATCCGAAAATAAGTACCGTAATGTCGCGTGTTAAAGCCGGGCTTATTCCTGTAGTAGCCGATGTCAGGGCTAGGCTTCTATTCACATCAGGCTTCTATTCAAACCAGGTATTTCTATGTGTGTCAACACTAAAACCAGGCTTATGTGCCGACAGTGAATCTTGAAAATCAGGTTTCTATTCAAAACAGGCTTCTATATGAGATAGGCTTTAATACAAGACACTACGGTATGCGCCGAATATTTGTTGACTGATACCCGTATTTTACTAGTTATAATAAGCCTACCCGTCGAACCCGTTGGATTTTTTAAATATTTTTTTAAAAAGCCTACCCCAGTTATAGGTCGACCCATATCCGGAGGTCTTAATTCTGTTTTCTTTTTTCACCCACCGAAGCACTGCTGACCACTCCCTGCTACTAACACATCAACAAATCACATAACCACTTCTCACTGGAGGGGGCAATGGGTGGGGGTTGGGGGTTGAAACGTCCAAATCCTGACATTTTCGGTATATTCTTGAAAGGGATGGTAGAAATAATAATGATGAAGAAAGGAAAAGGACAAAATGTTATGAGTTATGACAAACTGTCCACCAACGTAACCAACATGTTGTCCTTTTCCTTTCTTCATCATAATTATATGCATGGCTCACCATCCGAGTTCAACTTAGAAATAATAAGATTATTCATAATACTTGAAGTAAGATTATTCCGAAGGCTTTTCTGCTTTGGTTGTATGTCAAAAGAGGAGTCGAAAACTGACCGCATAAGGGCCATGCCTGCATCATTTGGTTTGTCAATGGAATGTGTGTGTGCGTGCATGCGTGTGTGCGTGCGTGTGTGTATATATTTTGTCCGTTGCTTGTTTGTATGTGCAGCCATCAATCCGGTTTGGTGCGAGACCCTGGATTTCACGGTCAGGTTCCCTGATGTCTGTATCTTTGAGTTCAAGGTGTATGACAAAGACACGGTCGGAAAGGACTTCCTTGGCCAGTACTTCATCCACTTCCGCTGTATCAAGGATGGTAAGTAGGGATGCCACTATCTATGTGTGTGTGTGTGTGTGCATGCGTGCGTGCGTGCATGCGTGCGTGTGTGTGTGTGTGTGCGTGTGTGTGTGTGTGTGCTTGTGTGTGTGTGTACGTGTGTGTGTGTACGTGTGTACATAAGTGTGTGTGTGTACGTGTACACATGTGTTTAGATTGGTGTTGTTATGTGGCATGTATGCGCATAAGGCTATACATCAATCATTGGCTTGTGTATCTCGTACATTTAGAGCAAGATCCTGAAGAATGTCAAAATACGTAATACTGAGCATTACTCTGCCTTACACTACCTTTGCGTGGCTAACAGTAACAAACATTTGTTCACCTGACAGGTCGGTCTTCTATGCTTTGCGTGGCTAAATCCGTGTCTGTGTCTCTCTCTCTCTCTCTCTCTCTCTCTCTCTCTCTCTCACACACACACACACACTCTCTCTCTCTCTCTCTCACTCTCATTCACTCCCTTCCTTCAGGCTATCACCTAGTATCGCTGGAAGACCGATCGCGCACACCGGTCAAGGATGCACGGCTATTTCTTCACGTGGAGATAACCGAGAAAGAAGCAGACAAGAAGTCTCGATGATGCACCGGAACGCGGTGGAGTCCCACCGGCATAACACACATGCAACAACATAGGTAAGTCTTCAGAGAACTGCTAGCTTGGCTTCACGTCCCCATACAGTACTGAGATGAGGAACGATGTGCTGAAGAACTTACAGGTTAGGATTCCATCAAGCACATGGTTTCACAGGGTTTCACATGGTTTCACAGGGTTTCACATGGTTTCGCAGGGTTTCACATGGTTTCGCAGGGTTTCACATGGTTTCACAGGGTTTCGCGTGATTTCACAGGGTGTCACAGGGTCGGTGCGCGAGTGCCCCACAACACGTCACACTCATACCGTGATCATCCAGACCCCGAAGTCCCGGGTACTGAGGTCTACCAGACAGGCACCCTTTGGCCCAGTTTCAGTCGAAAATATTACTACTCTGTGTCACATTTTGTGGAAATAGTGACGTCACGTCACAAGCCATATTTACGGTCTTTCCCCATCAACATGTGTGTGATCCGGAGTTACGGACATTTCAAAGTCACGGGCAGTGCCCGGTCCTGGACTGCCCGGATAAACGAGGTATGAGTGTAATTGTTGATATCACCTCCACCACTACACTGTACTCTCAGCCGACTAGACCCTCCTGCACACAACCATCACCACTGCGAGGACACTTCCGTTGACGATATTGATAGCTTGTATTCCTTCAGACAGCTGTTTCGCTAATACATAGCTCATCAGAGAAGTTAGATGTTGAAAGTAATTGACATGAGAAATAAGATCGACCCTGGCTACGACTCTGAAGAGGGCGAGAAGTTCTCTGGCACCCTGCAGCAGCACTGTACTGCGACCGGTCGACCTTGCATGCAGCCTTGTGCATGTGTTGCGTGTTCCCTCCATCCGTTCAAGATTTTGGACTGCATTGACGGGAAATCCCTTTAACTTGTGCCTTCCTAAAAAAATAAAAAGTAAATTATCGTATCCGTTCCCGAAGGGAACTCACGACGGCCGCTAACACCCGATAAACCCTAGCGGCAGATGCAGCGCCTAACGGTGGGGGTGAGTGGGCAAGTCTCACAACCACTGGCACAAGTGCCGAAAACGACCCCATTAGCTGCATCCATGTACCCCTTGTGCCTGGCCACAAGTTCCCAGTTGACTGTGGGTAGCAGCACGGCTGGAAAAACCGCTCCCAGGCAGGACTTGAACCAGGTACCTCTCGTATCTCAATCATGGTCTTTGACCAACCCACTATGCCTGCCTGTTTGACCAACCCACTATGCCTGCTGTGCCTTCCTAAATAGATGGAAAATCCTGGCAAGTTGTTACATCTCATTCAGGCGTCAAGTAAACCGTTTCAAGCAAAGAAGAGAATTGTATTCTGTATCTTTCCATCTAATTAATAAAAAGGATTTCTAGCAGTAACCGGCCTTGGCCCCAATACCAGTCAATTGTTTTCTTCATGCTTTGCTTTTTTTTTCACCTTCTTTGCGTCTGTGCGCGTGTGTGTGTGTGTGTGTGTGTGTGTGTGTGTGTGTGTGTGTGTGTGTGTGTGTGCATGCATGTGTTTGCAGAATTCACTCATTGTCATTCAAAGCTGCCATGCAGCGGCACCCCGTCATACAACTGAAAACTATTCCGGCATGCTAGTAAGAGTTTTAAACAACATCCGTGGGAAGAATTTAGGTGCGGCAGGGCACGCACAGAATTTCAGCCTTCTGCATTTTAGGCAAGAATACTTGTACGCACATGCATTCCCGCACTCATCCGTCGTTAAGAATTTCATCATTGTTTGTCTCATATCGCCATGGCATACATCATTAGTTTGGAAAAATTCCATGTGTCTAGTGGAACATAGTGCAAGATTATCAGCAGGTACCAGCAGCTCAGGCGTGATATTGTAATTTTAATATTTTTGCTTCTTTGATGTGTATTGCAATGATATTACTTTAGAGTGCTTGTATTGCTAGCGGCGAGCAATGTTATATAAAGTACTGGATTAACATTTTGGTGCATTTCCGCCCTTTTACATGCATTCCCTTTTTCTCTTCATTTTTTTGCTGCCAGTTCTATCTAGCTTTATTCTCAGTCCTCAGTGGCATTCCTAAACGGCCGTGGCCCTTTGCATTGCTGGCGCGATGCAGCTCAAGGCGTTTGAACGGCTGCGTCACCATCTCTCTCTCTTTCTCTCTCTCTCTCTCTCTCTCTCTCTCTCTCTCTCTCTCACACACACACACACACACACACACACACACACACACACACACACACACACACACACACACACACACACACACACACACACACACCAATAGTCCCATTTCAGAGCAGATGAAATCATGGGTGTGAGTAATTCAGTTACATTTTAGCCTACACAATGCATTTACTTCCTCCTTTTTTAAATTCCTTTTTACTTTAGCCCCGTAAACTACCATCTTTTTTTTTAAACCCTCTCCACTAGACTCCTAGCGTCACTATGGTAACCGGGAGTAGTAAAATGGCTACTAGCTGATGCTAACTAATTTCAACTTCTTATAGCTTTCCACAGCCCTACCTATACCTGGGTCCGTTTGTTATTTTAGCGGCAGTTTTCTTACTCAGTAGTTTAGGTACAATGTATTCTTACTAGCAGGGAGTCGTAAAATACCGGTATTTTCCGACTCCCTGCTTCCTATCAACAATGCTTGTGCTAGTAGTATTGTTTTTGACATTCTCTAGTCTAGACCACAGTACGTTTTATAGTCCATAACCCTTCCGGACTGCTGTAGCAATGGTGATGACACTGTCATGTTCTCTACCAGATCCGTCCCTGGTTGAAGTGTGTGTGCGTTGCGTGCATGTGTGTGTGCGTTGCGTGCATGTGTGTGTGTGTGTGTGTGTGTGTGTGTGTGTGTGTGTGTGTGTGTGTGTGTGTGTGTGCATGTGCATCTGTGGTTGTGACACACTGCTGGGATCGGTTGGCAGAGCATTGTTGAGTACACGATGGTTCGTAGCACAGAAAACCCTACATCATCATCAAAGCCAGTGGTCTCTTTGCTGCAATTCAATAATACCAATCATGGCCATGCTTCACCAACAAGAAGGCCAAGGCACTAAGCTTTCTCACCTGTCGTGGGCATGGACATCCGGTCGGAGTTCAAGCGCCCCAGGGCGCTGGGCCATGCAGCCGTGAGTGCGCATACGATCAAGACATGCACTGCAGGCAACGTTCAGTACGCACTGAGGGTGCCGGCCTCCCAAGTCATTCAAGCGCATTTCCATGCCCACAGCAGTATAACAAAGTTACCGTAGCAACATGGATCTATGAGTAACACAACCAGGACTATAGACAAATCCAGACAGTTCACAGTGAGAGCAAGACGCTGCACACACATGGTGCCAGCACAACGAAGCTAAAATAATTTAAAATCAAGTGTCTAAAATACAAAAGGCACTTTCTACAATGTGCAGGATCTAGCAGTAGTAGAATAACATCTTCCGAATATGTCACATGGCACAGACACCAATTTTGGCCAGCACAGTGCTAGGGGTAAAATGTAGTGGCTGAAGTTGAATAATAGAAGTGTAAAATAGCTTGCCCTATGCTTGTCTGAGTGTAATAGGAAACGGTGGCTCTGTGCAAAACAAACAAATATACAAACAAACTACAACGACGACGACCACCACCACCTCAACAACCACAACAAGCACGACAACAACGACAACAACAACAATAACAACAACAACAACGACAACGACAACAGAAAAGTAGACTCATAAATAGACACGAGGAGTGAGAGGAGAAACATAGCAGTTAGATATGACAAGGACCGGGCTTGAATTGACGCAGTACTCCAGCAGTCATGTGAGCAATAGTCATGTGAGCAGTAGTCATGTGAGCAGTAGTCATGTGAGCAGTAGTCATGTGAGCAGTAGTCATGTGAGCAGTAGGCATGTGAGCAGTAGGCATGTGAGCAGTAGTCATGTGAGCTGAAGTAGCAAGGGCAGTATACGAGACCCAAACTAACAAACACCCGGTGATAACATTGGAACAAGGCTCCGTGCTCAGACTGAAAGAGAGAGAGAGAGAGAGAGAGAGAGAGAGAGAGAGAGAGAGAGAGAGAGAGAGAGAGAGAGAGAGAGAGAGAGAGAGAGAGAGGGGGGAGAGGAGAGAGGAGAGAGAGAGAGAGAGGAGAGAGAGAGAGAGAGAGGAGAGAGAGAGAGAGAGGAGAGAGAGAGAGAGAGGAGAGAGAGAGAGAGAGAGAGAGAGAGAGAGAGAGAGAGAGAGAGAGAGAGAGAGAGAGAGAGAGAGAGAGAGAGAGAGAGAGAGAGAGAGAGAGAGAGAGAGAGAGAGAGAGAGAGAGAGAGAGAGAGAGAGAGAGAGAGAGAGAGAGATGACACTGACGTAAGCTCGACCAAGCGCCCAGGGTTTGGGCTACCTGGAAAGCACATAAAATTTGCACTGCAATCAGTGTTTCAGCGCTAGATGAGCGGCAGCATCTAATATTGCTTCAAGGCGTGCTAGCATCAAAAAGCCATGAGACTGACCATAACACCTGCCCCCCACCATGACCCGTACAGTGCACTTTTCTCCTGGGCTAGTTTCACTGGGGTCGACCTCCACGCACGGAGTCGTGTTGGTCTCACGCAGCAGCAGCTCCGCAAACTCACTGTCCAGGCATTCCAATTGGAGCGAGTCTGCCAGGAGCCCGGTTAAGCCGCCCACGAACCGCTTCTGTTGCAGTGCTACCGCCAGGTTTGGCGACTGGTAAAAGAGCAGTATCCGGGCCTGGTCCAGCTGCTCGTCGGTCAGGGCTACAGGGGCGACGGGGCCAGGGCCCCGTTTACCAGTTGGAGCCTGGACTGGCTTTGTGTTCTCACATTCCGCAGTTGGAATCCTGACTGCCCTGATGCTCCTTCCTTCTGCAATTGGAGGTAGGTCGAGCGGCATTTGATTACTAGCCTCGCGTGGTAAAGGCAATGGTTCGCTCTGCCTGAGACCCAGTGACGACGTATCCTGAGTAGCTGGCACAGATGTCAGCACTGCAGGAGTTTGCCACTTGCTGGAACAGTGGCTGCTGGCTGCAAACTGACCTGCTTGCCGATGGCCCCCCGATGAATTCACGTGGAGCGGCGGTGGCGGCGCCGTATGTCCACCGTCTGGTCTTGCTGCTGTTGCTGCTGCGTATGGCGGCGTGTCCAGCAACGGTACACTTGGCTGCTTGCCTAGCCCCGGGGGAGGCCGAGTGCCCAGCCCCGGTGGAGGGGGGTGCTTGCCCAGTCCCGGGGAAGGCTGCTTGCCCAACCCCGGCGAAAGCGTTGTGCCCCGCCCTTTTGGAGGGGGCTGGCCCAACCCCGGAGAAGGCTGCGTGCCCAGCAGCGGCGGTGGCTGCTTGCCGAGCACATGCGGGGGCCGCGGGTGTGCCTTGGTGTGGTCGAGAGCACCGCGGCCACGTGATGCAACGCCGTGCTCCTCTGAGGAATGCTTTAAGTTCTGCAAGACACCCAGTGGAGAGGCAGATGGGTAATGCTGCCGTTGCTGCTTCTGCTGCTGTGCTGACAATCCCGCTGCTGTGGTTTGTTGCTGCCAATGCACTGTCGATGCAGCTGCTGTGGCTTGCGGCTGATCCACTGACGATTCCCCTGCGGTGGCTTGCGCCTGATGCACTGGCGAATCCGTTGCAGTAGCTTGCGGCTGATCCACTGGTGATTCTGCTGCTGTGGCTTGCGTCTGATACACTGACGATGCCGCTGCAGTGGCTTGCGGCTGATCCACTGATGTTTCCGTTGCAGTAGCTTGCGGCTGATCCACTGGTGATTCCGCTGCTGTGGGTTGCGGCTGATGCACTGACGATTGCGCTGTAGTGGCTTGCGCCTCATACACTGACGATTCCACTGGAGTGGCTTGCGGCTGATCTACTGACGATTCCCCTGGAGTGGCTTTCAGCTGATCCACTGACGATTCCCCTGCAGTGGCTTGTGCCTGATCCACTGGTGATTCCGCTGGAGTGACTTGCGACTGATCCACTGGTGATTTCCCTGCAGTGGCTTGCGGCTGATCCACTGACGATTTCCCTGCAGTGGCTTGCGGCTGATCCACTGGTGATTCCGCAGCAGTAGCTTGCGCCTGATCCACTGGTAATTCCGCTGCAGTAGCTTGCGCCTGATCCACTGGTGATTCCGCTGCAGTAGCTTGTGCCTGATCCACTGATAATTCCGCTGCAGTACCTTGCGGCTGATCCACTGACGATTCCCCTGCAGTGGCTTGTAGCTGATCCACTGGTGATTCTCCTGCAGTAGCTTGCGGCTGATCCACTGGCGATTCCGCTGCAGTAGCTTGCGCCTGATCCACTGGTGATTCCGCTGCAGTAGCTTGCACCTGATCCACTGGTGATTCCGCTGCAGTACCTTGTGCCTGATCCACTGGTGATTCCGCTGCAGTACCTTGTGGCTGATCCACTGGTGATTCTGCTGCAGTAGCTTGCGCCTGATCCACTGGTGATTCCACTGCAGTAGCTTGCGCCTGATCCACTGGTGATTCCGCTGCAGTACCTTGCGCCTGATCCACTGACGATTCCCCTGCAGTGGCTTGTGGCTGATCCACTGGTGATTCTGCTGCAGTAGCTTGCGCCTGATCCACTGAAAATTCCGTTGCAGTGGCTTGCGGCTGATCCACGGGTGATTCAGCTGCAGTAGCTTGCGGCTGATCCACTGACAATTCTGCTGCAGTGGCTTGCGGCTGATGCACTGACGATTCCGCTGCAGTGGCTTGCAGCTGATCCACTGGCGATTCCCCTGCAGTGGCTTGTGGCGGATCCACTGGTGATTCCGTTGCAGTAGCTTGTAGCTGATTCTCTGGTGATTCCGTAGCAGTGGCTTGCGGCTGATGCACTGACGATTCCGCTGGAGTGGCTTGCGGCTGATCCACTGGCGATTCCGCTGGAGTGGCTTGCGGCTGCTCCACTGGTAATTCCCCTGCAGTGGCTTGCGGCTGATACACTGGTGATTCTGCTGCAATGGCTTGCGGCTGATCCACTGACGATTCCCCTGGAGTGGCTTTCAGCTGATCCACTGACGATTCCCCTGCAGTGGCTTGTGGCTGATCCACTGGTGATTCCGCTGCAGTGGCTTGCGGCTGATCCACTGACGATTTCCCTGCAGTGGCTTGTGGCTGATCCACTGGTGATTCCGCTCCAGTAGCTTGCGCCTGATTCACTGGTGATTCCGCTGCCGTAGCTTGCGCCTGATCCACTGGTGATTCCACTGCAGCAGCTTGCGCCTGATCCACTGGTGATTCCGCTGCAGTACCTTGCGCCTGATCCACTGACGATTCCCCTGCAGTGGCCTGTGGCTGATCCACTGGTGATTCTGCTGCAGTAGCTTGCGCCTGATCCACTGGTGATTCCACTGCAGTAGCTTGCGCCTGATCCACTGGTGATTCCGCTGCAGTACCTTGCGCCTGATCCACTGACGATTCCCCTGCAGTGGCTTGTGGCTGATCCACTGGTGATTCTGCTGCAGTAGCTTGCGGCTGATCCACTGGCGATTCTGCTGCAGTAGCTTGCGGCTGATCCACTGGCGATTCTGCTGCAGTAGCTTGCGCCTGATCCACTGGTGATTCGGCTAAAGTAGCTTGCAGCTGATCCACTGGTGATTCCGCTGCAGTAGCTTGCGGCTGATCCACTGGTGATTCCACTGCAGTAGCTAGCGCCTGATCCACTGGTGATTCCGCTGCAGTAGCTTGCGCCTGATCCACTGGTGATTCCGCTGCAGTAGCTTGCGCCTGATCCACTGGTGATTGCGCTGCAGTAGCTTGCACCTGATCCACTGATGATTCCCCTGCAGTACCTTGCGGCTGATCCACTGACAATTCCGTTGCAGTGGCTTGCGGCTGATCCATGGCTGATTCCGCTGCAGTAGCTTGCGGCTGATCCATTGACAATTCCGCTGCAGTGGCTTGCGGCTGATGCACTGACGATTCCACTGCAGTGGCCTGCGGCTGATCCACTGGTGATTCGGCTGCAGTGGCGTTTGGCTGATGCACTGACGATTCCGCTGCAGTGGCTTGCGGCTGATCCACTGGCGATTCCCCTGCAGTGGCTTGCGGCTGATCCACTGGTGCTTCCGCTGCAGTGGCTTGCGGCTGATCCACTGACGATTCCGCTGCAGTGGCTTGCGGCTGATCCACTGACGATTCCGCTGGAGCGGCTTGCGGCTGATCCACTGACGATTCCGCTGGAGCGGCTTTCCGCTGATCCACTGGCGATTCCGCTGGAGTGGCTTGCGGCTGATCCACTGACGATTCCACTGCAGAGGCTTGCGGCTGATCCACTGACGACTCCGACGATTCCACTGCAGCAGCTTGCGCCTGATCCACTGGTGATTCCGCTGCAGTACCTTGCGCCTGATCCACTGACGATTCCCCTGCAGTGGCTTGTGGCTGATCCACTGGTGATTCTGCTGCAGTAGCTTGCGCCTGATCCACTGGTGATTCCACTGCAGTAGCTTGCGCCTGATCCACTGGTGATTCTGCTGCAGTACCTTGCGCCTGATCCACTGACGATTCCCCTGCAGTGGCTTGTGGCTGATCCACTGGTGATTCTGCTGCAGTAGCTTGCGGCTGATCCACTGGCGATTCTGCTGCAGTAGCTTGCGGCTGATCCACTGGCGATTCTGCTGCAGTAGCTTGCGCCTGATCCACTGGTGATTCGGCTAAAGTAGCTTGCAGCTGATCCACTGGTGATTCCGCTGCAGTAGCTTGCGGCTGATCCACTGGTGATTCCACTGCAGTAGCTAGCGCCTGATCCACTGGTGATTCCGCTGCAGTAGCTTGCGCCTGATCCACTGGTGATTCCGCTGCAGTAGCTTGCGCCTGATCCACTGGTGATTGCGCTGCAGTAGCTTGCACCTGATCCACTGATGATTCCCCTGCAGTACCTTGCGGCTGATCCACTGACAATTCCGTTGCAGTGGCTTGCGGCTGATCCATGGCTGATTCCGCTGCAGTAGCTTGCGGCTGATCCATTGACAATTCCGCTGCAGTGGCTTGCGGCTGATGCACTGACGATTCCACTGCAGTGGCCTGCGGCTGATCCACTGGTGATTCGGCTGCAGTGGCGTTTGGCTGATGCACTGACGATTCCGCTGCAGTGGCTTGCGGCTGATCCACTGGCGATTCCCCTGCAGTGGCTTGCGGCTGATCCACTGGTGCTTCCGCTGCAGTGGCTTGCGGCTGATCCACTGACGATTCCGCTGCAGTGGCTTGCGGCTGATCCACTGACGATTCCGCTGGAGCGGCTTGCGGCTGATCCACTGACGATTCCGCTGGAGCGGCTTTCCGCTGATCCACTGGCGATTCCGCTGGAGTGGCTTGCGGCTGATCCACTGACGATTCCACTGCAGAGGCTTGCGGCTGATCCACTGACGACTCCGACGATTCCGCTGCAGTGGCTTGCGGCTGATCCACTGACGATTCCGCTGCAGTGGCTTGCGGCTGATCCACTGACGATATCGCTGGAGTGGCTTGCGGCTGATCCACTGGTGATTCCGCTGGAGTGGCTTGCGGCTGATCCACTGGTGATTCTGCTGCAGTGGCTTGTGGCTGATCCACTGATGATTCCCCTGCAGTGGCTCGTGGCTGATCCACTGGTGATTCTGCTGCAGTAGCTTGTGGCTGATGCACTGGTGATTCCATTGGAGTGGCTTGCAGCTGATCCACTGGTGATTCCACTGCAGTAGCTTGCAGCTGATCCACTGATGATTCAGCTGCAGTGGCTTGGGGCTGATGCATTGAGGATTCTGCTGCAGTGGCCTGCGGCTGATCCACTGGTGATTCTGCTGCAGTGGCGTGTGGCTGATGCACTGACGATTCCACTGCAGTGGCTTGTGGCTGCTGACAGGACGGGTACTGATGGTGGTCTATTGAACTGGTCACTCTGCTTTGAAGCTGACAGCTCCAGGACATGTCCTGTGGTGTGACATTGGCAGCACGGATATTATTACTGTTTGTATGATCGTCGTCATCACGCGTATCATCACCATTGTTGTTGTCATGTAACTCATCAGCCCCTGCTAGTTCTTCTTGCCATGCGGCAGCCATTTCATCGTCGCCCAATGGCGTTCCGCGAGACGCACCCGTTTCTGTCTCGTCGCGCTTGACACTCACTGCTGCTTGGCTGCAATGCGTGGGTACGGGTAGGTCTTGGGCGGGCTGTTCCTCAGTCTCATACTCGCCGTCACTATCCCGGTCACTAGTCATGCTGCTAGCGGCACTCACGAGCTTCTGTCGATATTTCTGTGCTAGCAGTACTTCAACTGTCGAGCCGCGTTCAATGACCTCGAACATGTCGGGCCGGGCCTTGAAGAACGCCTTGGATATTCGAATATCCCCCGCTGTGCTGTCGCTGACATGTTGTTGCAGACTCTTGCCGCAGAGGAGCGACCCTAACACCGACTTGAAGCCCTTGCGTCGCTGCAGTGTGGTCACACAGGCTTGCTCAAGAGAATTGAAGCTATTGTTCGTCTCCGGCAGGCTTAGGGACAAGATGCTGTCAGTGCCGGATGATATCGGCGAACACGAAAACAAGTGAGGGCGTCGGCGGAAGAAATCCTCGTCGAGTTTCGTGGTCACTTTGTTCGTGACTGCCAGCAACTCTGGGTCCTCGAGAAGTTGAGGTAATGGGACATTCTCGCCGCCAGCACGAAGAAGACCCGCTACGGCAACGGCGTCCAGGTTTGGCATTGTCGGATCAGGACAGGAGCATAGGCTATTGGCCCTGCCAAACACGCACCGAGCCGGAAGACAGGGAGCTACTGATACCGACTGTTGTTGCTACAGTGGATATACCGGTACTGATTCAAGTGATTTCGTCACCATCGGCGCTGCTTTCGGACATATTATAATATAATTATAGTGATTAGACGTGTGGCCCTCCTCAAGCAGGCAGTCGTATATAAACCGGTTTATACTGTACACGACTCCCTCTGCCCTCAAGCTGTGATACACGTGGGTGCATGTCAAGCCCACGCCACCAGCATAGCTTCCGCGCGCTGCATTCAAAGGTGTGTGCGCGTGTCACGTCAGGGCGACTCGGTCGGCCCGTCATCGTCCAGTTCACACTTACATGAGTTGGCGATGGTGGAGGGTCGGGCTTGGCACCGTTTCCTTGCCGTGATCTGTGGCAGCATCGCGCTCGTTTTATTTTTGGCTTTCGAATAATTATTAGAAAAGGACCAAGGAACTACTTGTACAAGACTTACGCTGTAATGTCCACTGACACCACCAGTTACTTGACAATCAGCTCATGCGATAATATCCCATGCGATAATATCGCACAAAACTGGTCGACCGACAGTAGAACTACTGTCGGTTCTACAACTACTTGAACTGGCTATCACTATCAGCTCTAACGTTAGCACATCTTGGGTGCGCACTCCAACAGCCTTCCAACTAACGTGTGTTACTTGAAAGGTTCTGAGTTATTATGAAACACAGGAGGGGAAGGTGAGCGCAACCAAGACAAGCACGAGCTGAAAGTCTCAGCTGTGGAGAAGCTAATTATTATTTGCTTGTCCTAGTTCTTGTCCATGTCATTGCACTGGTGGTTTCAGGATCAAAATCGCAGCACAGCCTGTTGCTGTTTCTGTTCAGCTGTGATAGTTCACAGTAAACTTTAGGCTCTGTTTTTCTTTGCCTTCATTGTTTTTTTGTTATGATGCTGGATAACGTAAAATGCATTGAAATTTGGACTTGGACAGATGATAGGTAGCCATTGGCGGACTATGCTCGGCCAATCGTCAAATTATGCTTTTGATTATGCCACAATTATGCCAACAAATATGCTGAATTATGCTGAATTATGCTCGGTTCCACTATGTATTCACGCTGTACATAGAGGAATGAGAAACCACGCATACACACACGGCCATGCCCTATTATTTTTGTCTAAACCGAAAGATTATGCCGACCTTACACGTTGGAATCCGTATATTATGCCGGAGCATAATAATTTGACGAAATCCCAAGATTATGCCAAATATTATGCCGGCATAAACCGCCAAGGGCTAATTATAGATGGTTTTTCTGGAGAAAAAAAGAAGCTTTCGCAAACTGAAAGGTCTCTAAGCACTGAGGCAGTAGTACAAACGGGGGGGGGGGGGGGCGCAGCTTCCCTGCTTCACCATTCAATTCGCCATCATATTATTAGGCAATGACCCCGTTTGACTTTGCGAAGTAAAAATAAAGAATACAATACAATTCCCCAGCCTTTGACAAATTGCCATGATTACATGTATGTACCCGCTACACAGCCAGCTGGGCTCGAGAGGTAGGCATTGGCGGATAATGCTCGAAAAGGTGGCAGATTCTAGGGCACCCTGTAAGAAGACCATAGGTCTGTGGGGACTGCCCTAGTAAAATATGAATAAATAATAATAATAATAATAATAATAAGATTCTGCTCGAAAAGCAGTCACCGATAGCCCTTTCCCAAAGGTGCTCGCCCTTTTTTCGCCCTTTTTGGCCCTTTTGGAAAAGCCCGTTTCTTTCGCCCCTTATTGCGTTTTTTGGTGAATATCGCCCCTTTTGACCTTTTTTTAGCTGAAAAAGTGCTAAAATCTGTTTGCTCATGCATGCGATCACAGTTTCCAAGTGCTCGATGGGCCTTGGCACGCCGCTTTTTTCTGGGGGGGGGCAACAAGTTGGTGAACCTTGTACCCGGTGTACACAATGCTGTAAAAAGTGGGTTTTTTTGAGTTTTACTTCCTGTTTTGCCTTTCGAAGAGTGCGTATTCATTTCTCAGCTTGGCCTTGGGTTCATATCTGAACATGTATCATGGGCCTTTCATGGCTATGCTTCACTGAAAAAAGAGCACTTTTTGCCTGTTTCCACTGAAAAAAGAGCACTTTTTCAGCATATTTTGAGGGACGCGAAAAGCACTAAGTGCGAATTAAAAGAGCACCTTTGGGAAAGGGCTAGTCACCGAAATTGGCAGAACCATACAAACCTTATGGCGGGCAGTTCTTCGAATTCTGCTCCATTTCTTTATCCACATACCAAACATGCATGACACTATTAGTATTACTTACCAGAAAAAGTACCGAATTCTGCCAATTTTTCTGCCGGCATTATCCGCAAAGGCCTACATGTAGCTCTCGAGGTTTTGTATAGTTACACTCTTGCCGTCTTGATCTTTGATCTTGGGGAGTCTTGCATATTCCTCTCATGGCGGGGGGTTAGTGACCTTGCTAATCTGGTCAATTCGGAATGTAAGAATGTAAGAAGAAGGTAGATTTTACATGATCTACATGTACCCAACTCGATTGGTGCATTGAACGAGATGATTGTATTCATAATTGCCCTCACTCGTCTTGTGTCTTGTGTCAGTTGTGATCGTCGAAGCCGAAGGTCTGCGTGCGCACTACCGGTATCCACACGGACCACACCACACTGTGAGTGTGACAGGCACAGGCATAGCTGGGTCGCGGACAAGTACAGTCCTGTAATGACTGTAGCTTAGGGCGCGTTCAGACTACCGTGAACCCCGTCAAACCGTGAATGCCGATAAACCGTGAAGGACATTCACACTACCGATAACAAACTAACGTTAGGCCACCCAGAATTAACGTTGTTTCGGGTCACCCGACCGACCGTCTTTTTTCACCCGACCGCAACATTTTTTTTGATTGTGCATGCAAATGTACGTACATGACTAACGTTAGGATACATGTACACACGCGACCCTAAAAATAATAGCAGTCCAGACGTCGATCTCAGAGTCAGAAGCAGCCAAATGACAGGTTGCATGCATGCAGTGCTTGGTGACGACGTTGTATTCTCCGATCCGCGATCGGTCCTGAAACAACATCAGCTCCGCCACCGCGTCCGCGGCTCATTGACAGAAGTTTTGGTGAGAGCTGCTCGTCAGACTCGTTTGCAGGCGAGGTCAAGATCTGGTCCTGGATGCTGGAGCTAGCTGGGGACCTACATTGTAGATCTGAAGGCGCTGGATCGTCTAGATTTGATCGACTGGCTTGATGATGGACAAAAGCTATTCGATAATAATAATGTATGCACATGGCCATGTATGGCGCGCATGGCAATAACCAAAATAAAAAATATTATAAAATAAAAAATAAACCCGACCGACCGACCCTGGTACGGATGAGTGAAGTGACCCGAAACAACGAATTAATTCTAGGTGGCCTTACCGTGAAGTTGCAGAATGGCTCAGACAACGCAGTGGTCGCCAGCTATTCTGGATTATATGAAGAATGTGATGTCGAACATATCAACGTGTTTGGCCTAATTCTCTAACTTGACAGCTAGTTTGTAGTGTATTTTACATGTTTTATGTGAATTTTGTGTTTTATTTTGTGCGCATGCCCTTTGGCATCTTGGAAAGCGCACATTTTTGTTGTTGTCGAAACTGTCCGTTCCACACTTGCTCTTCGGCCTTTGATAGCGAGCCTCTAACAAGTGCATTATCCCAATATCAACGTAGACGGGTGGGAGGGAAGGGACGTTGATATGTTCGACATCACATTCTTCATATAATCCAGAATAGCTGGCGACCACTGCGTGGTCTGAGCCATTCTGTAATTATATTTCAGAATGCTCTGTCTCCGGCTTGTAGTAGAACTTTTGGAAGATACTCTCACTGCTCCAATCTGCTGCAGAGAGGATAATGGATATCGGTCGTTGTGACCCCAGCGTCTGCTGCAGCTGAAGTTGCAGCACTTCGCACCGAGTGCGCTTTGAAGATATCCGTATCGATTCCGGCCTTCGCCAGAACTGTTTTAATCCATCTGGCTACGGTCGATGATGACACCGCTTTGTAGGGTTGTATTGTAGCAATCAGGAGTTGAGCTTGCTTTTCATCATCAGCTCGATTCGCCAAGGTCCTACTTTCGTAGTCCTTCAATGTTTGCACAGGACACAATAGTGCATTGTCCTTAAATGCTGGGAAGAAGAACTCTGTAATCTTCTTGTTCTGCCTGGACTGCTTGTGACCGTTAGTCACATAGCAATGAAGAGAGTGTTTGGACTCGATCGTACCACGCCCACTGAACTAGTTCTTCGCTTATATCACCTCTATTCTTTGGAACAGCGTATTAGCCTCAAGCTCTATGTTTTTGTGTACCGCTGCTTGGCCCAGCATCTTGCTAGTCTTCTTCTTCAGTCTTTGTACCAGCTTCGGGCAACTGCACCTGGTCACCAGGCATGCACCCGGGGCAAGGCACAAAGAGCCTTAGTTCTCCCACTCGTTTATACGCAGTATGGCATGCGCTCTATTTCTTTTCTGGCGGAAGGCAGGTGGAACTCTCTTCCAGCTGACTGTCGACAGGCCCACACTCTTGCTCTGTTCATTAATATGGTTAAACTTCACCTAGGGTTCCCAGTAAAAAGGCAGTAGCCTGTTGGGACTCCCCTAGTAAAATAATAAAAACTACTATTACTACTACTACTGCTTTGCCAGTTTTGTCGGGTGAAATGTTACGCCCTCCGGGCTAAACTGCCTGAACCTTGTATCAAGGTTCACAAGATCCACCGATCTCGATGGCCTAGTGAGGGCCAACAGCATCGTGATTTTGAACGTTATATCCTGGAGGGACATTTGCTCGTTCTGACCTAGTGAGATCAGGTATGTTGTGACCTTTGATACGTCCCACGTTGAGGAGTACCTAGGTTGGGGTGGTCTTTCATGGAAGACGCCCTTCAGTAGTCTGCTTACCATTGGGTGTGATCCCACTTCGTATCCATCAACTTTGTCGTGGATAGATGATATTGCAGATCGATAATTACACAAGGACCTATACTGGTACTTATTCTGATAAAGAGAAGCCAAGAAGTTAACCACGCCGGCTATATCTCCCGAAATGGGATCAATGTCCCTTTCGACACACCAGCATGCCCATTTCTTAAAGAGGGAATCATAAGTTTTTGCAGACTTCTGTCTCCAAGATGCGAGGAGAAGTTTTGAAGCCTCTCCCGAAAGGTTCTCTGCTGAGTATCTTGACCTGAGATATTCCACACGGCTAGGGGTGGGTTTATCTCCGGCTCGTTGACTGGGTGAGTTGGTTGGATCGGGCTTCTGGAGCTCGTTATGAGGCAAGGCTCTTGGATCAGCATGTCCAATAGCATTGGGTACCACACTTGGCCCGGCCATACCGGTGCCACAAGCACAATCTCTGCATTCTGTTGTTGGACTTGTTGCAGGACTTTGCCTATCAAGTTCCAAGGTGGGTTGGCATAGCCGTTCGAAACTTTCCAGTTCATTGTGAAGGCATCTGTGGCTATTGCTACTGGGTCGGGTCTCCAACTCACATACTGTGGGAGTTGATGGGACAGTCGAGAGGCAAAGAGGTCCACATCCAGTGGGCCGAATCTCGAGTTTATCCTTTGAAAGATTTTCGGGCATAGCATCCAGTCCGATCTGTCTTTCATCACTCGGGATTCCTCGTCGGCAATCACATTCAACGAACCCGCGAGATGAGAGGCTTTGAGAGTGATATTCCTCTGAAAGCACCACACCCAGAGCTCTTTCGTCAACCGGTTGAGTTCCGGTGATACGGTTCCTCCCAGTTTGTTGATGTAAGTCAGGGCAGTCGTGTTGTCCATCTTTAGATGGATCACAACATCTGTAGCATCCTTGGCATAGCTCTTGATCGCAAGGGATGCCGCCAGTAATTCCAGGCAGTTGATGTGCATGTGTCGTTCCTGTGGGGACCATGGTCCGCCTGTTCGAACATTGTTGAAAGATGCTCCCCAGCCTATTGTGGATGCATCTGTCTCTATCACCATGCCCGGTTTCGCCAACAGGAGTTGTTTCCCGTTCTTGTGAGACAGGTGACCCGTCCACCATGTCAGTTCCTCTCTGGCATCTGGTGACAGATGGCAAGGATGGGAGTACTCTTGATTCCCCTCCTCGAGAGACACTTGTAGACACCTCTGCAGGTGTCTGTAAAACAATGGTGCCGCAGCGATTGCTTGGGCCGCATGGTTCAGTTTGCCCAGAAATCTGGAAACTGCCAACGCCGTCAAGGCATCTGCTTGCAGTAGACTTTTCGCCTCGGACTTGATCTTCTTGATCTTGTCTGAGGGTAACTTCAGCTCCATCGTTGCGGAGTTCACTGTCAACCCGAGGAATTCTGTCTCCTGGGTTGGAATCACTTGGGATTTGGTTTGGTTTACTGTGAAACCCAAGTTTTCGAGTAGAAAGATCAGGCACATCGTGTGTTGACGAGCTTTCTCTTCGCTTTCTGCCAGAATCAGAATATCGTCTATGTAGATGATTGCTCTCAGTCCGAGTGTCCTGAGAAAAACCATTATTGGCTTCGTAGTCTTGGTAAAGACCCATGGAGCCGACGACAGACCGAAAGGTAGGCAGTTGAACCGGTACGTCTTTCCCATCCACTGAAATTTCAGGTAGAATGTGTGTTCCGGCGTTATCGGGATCGCAAAGTAAGGCGTCCTTTAGATCGACTTTCGTCATCCAGTCGCCCTGCTTTAGCAGGTCTTTGAGAGTGTGAATTCCTTCCATCTTGAAGGAAACTTTCCTCACAAAGGTGTTGAGACTCTTCAGATTTATTATTGGTCTCACACCCCCGTCCTTCTTCGGGACTGCAAACAACTGAGAAATGAATTCTTTCTCTTGTTTCTTCATCTGTACTTCCGTAACAGCATGTTTCTCTACCATCTTTTGCACTTCTAGTGAAAGACAGTTCATCTCTTCCCCGGAAAAGACTATTAATTTTCGTGGGGCGGTTTCACTTGATGGGGTTGAGCAATCCAATCTATTGCATACCCTTGCACACAATCCTGTACCCAACGGTCGGATGTGAGAACTTTCCAATTTTGAATGAAAAGTTGTATCTTCCCTGCAGGGGGAGGACTCTGTAAGGCTATGCTTTGAGCCATGTCCACAAAACCCAAGTCCTTCAGGCACACCATAAGCGGAGATTGAGACATATTTGGAAGAAATTTTATTTATTTCAAATGATTCATGAGGAGGCACTTCTGGTCCCGCTGATGCTCGTGTGCTGGGCTTGGACTTGTTGGAGCTGGATGTCACTTGGCAGAGTCCGAGGACTTCTTGCTGCTGCCGTGGCTGAAGCTCGAATTGCCGGCGTAAGGCTGGTACCGTCCTCGTCCCCTGAATCCTCCACGGGAATTGCGGGAGTCCCGGTGAAAAACCGGCTGGTGGCTCTTGAAACCGCTCGGTTTCTTGGCAGGAGCTGACTGGGTATGGGTCTTGCTGGCTGCAACGCTGTTCAGCACCCGCATCTCGTCATCACGCTCCTTCGCCTTCTTATAAAAGCCGTCGCCAAACAAATGTTGACGGGCTTCGGTAAAAATGGAGTCGTCCTCAGCCATATCCGCAATGCGGGGGTTCAGACTAGAGAGGGCAATTTGACGGCGTTCCCGATTACATTGGGCCGAAAAATTCCCGAGGAGTTTGACTGCTGACTGTACAGCCTCCAATATCTCGCAAGCAGAGATATCCCCACTCTCTGCTCCCTCCAACACTCTAGTTAGGGGACCAACGGCGTCCAGGCCCAAGCTTTGCAGGCGCGCCAATTGTTTGTCTCGAGACTTTGTCTCATTGGACATCCTGGACTTCATGACTTTGTCAAGTCCAGGACAAGCCGAGTGTGGACAGTTTGGGGCACCAAACTTGTCACGAATTTGTCGCCTGCTCGGATTCGGCAAGGCGGAACAAAAACTCGACTTCAACAAACCCATGGTTGAATCAGACACAGGAAAAAGTTTGACCCCTTTGGAGTCCAACTCTTCCGTCTCTTTCTCCATTTCCTCCATCACACTGCTATCATCCGGCCATGACTTGGAGCTTTGCTCCTTGTATGGTGTGGACGTGCCGAGGAATGAGACAGTCGAAGGATTTTGTCTTTGACTATCCTCGATTCTCGTTACACGATCAGCAATGCTTTGCATGCGGACGTGCCCTCGCACACATACTATACACACGTGCATGACCGCTCCCAGGGCATGTTGATGTGACATGTGTATGCAGGCATCTCCACTCATGCACATGAGTGTGCATATGCATGTGGGTGGGTACGCACACATGCGTGAATGTATGTGTGTGTACGCGCGCGTGTGTTCTATTGCGTGTGAGAGCATGCATGTGTGTGTGTGTGTGTGTGTGTGTGTGTGTGTGTGTGTGTGTTGATTTGCATATCAAGAGGTGTGTGTTTAATGCATGTGTGCTGTCGCTCCTCCTCTATGAGTCAGAGTGTTGGACACCATTGCAACACGATCTCAGACGTTTGTCAGTCTTTCATGTGCGGTGCATCCGTTCCATCCTGGGTGTGTCCCGCAGAGATTGCTGGAATAATCACACGACCAACGCCCAACTGTTGGAGATGTGGGGTGACTCTGATACCGTCTGCGTGAAGGTCGCACAGCGTCGCCTAGAGTGGCTGGGCCATGTTGCTCGAATGGACAGTAGCCGGATGCCGAGACAGATCCTGTTTGGCTCACTTCTCACACGTCGCCCAGCACATGGCCCTCGCAAGCGCTGGAAGGATTGCGTTGTCTCCGACTTAAGAGTTCGTGGCCTCACCAAGGAATGGTACCCTATCGCCTGTGAGTCCCGTGCTGACTGGCGGACTATGTACGCCGAGCCTGTGGAGAATGTGCCTCAGCCTGACCCAGTGGTATGTGCGGATTGCAATCGGTCATTCTCGCGCCCTGGAGATCGTGCTCACCACAAATGTGTGGTTGAGCGGGCAAAGCCGATTGCTGAGCAGCGAGGGGCTTGCCACTGTGGAGATTGTGGGCGTTGGTTTCGCAGCAAGGGTGGTCTAGCTGTTCACCGCTGTTCCGCACCTCAGCCTCAGCCTCCCGAGCCCCGGCAAGTCTATGTGCAGGATGCCTGCTGTGCTGCGCACTGTGCTGTGTGTGCCCGCTGCTTTCGGTCTGTGCAAGGCCGCGGTCGTCACCGGTGCTCGAGGACTGGCCCGCGCCCGACTGCCCAGCAGCGTAATTCGTTCAGCCATGTATGCGCGTGTTCTCGCCGGTTCCGTTTGCCCCACCATCTCCGGCGTCATCAGGCTGCGTGCTCCATCTTCCTCTCTGATGCCCCTCCGGGGCCCACGTGACCCCTGTGGCAGTGGCTCTACAGGACAGGACAGGTGTGTGTGTGTGTGTGTGTGTGTGTGTGTGTGTGTATGTGTGCACGGATGTGTGTGTCGATGGTGTGCATTTTTGTGATTGGTGAACACTCTGACCCGTAAACCGCGATACCGGAGCTCCCAAGCTACAGCCTCAGATTGATTTATAGTTCATCGTTGGGAATGAGTTCGCTGCTCATGATGCTGTTGCGGCCCTAGCTGAAATTGTCGAAGCTCGCCCTGATGCCAGTATCCTGTAGCACTCTGTCACTTTTGCATCAGCATGTTCGGCGATGGAGTTTGCAGAACATCAGCAAAAGCGGGTGGCCACCCTTCAACCGTTGGTCCAAGCAACGTGCTTCTCTAAGTCAGTTGCAGTGCGGGCAGCTGCCAGTGGGTTGGTGATGAAGCACTTTGTCTTGTCCTACAAACGAAGTGGTGAGCCAGCCATTTCCAGACTGATGAAGGAGCAAGTCGGAGGTAAGAAGCGGGTGACAATCTCAAGGAAGATTATATTAGCGGTGGCTGAACACCTAGCGAAGAACCAGCAGCAACCCAACTGTAAGGAACGCCCTGTGACACAGTGCTTCACTTGTTTGTGCGCACCGTAAAATACCATCATTTTTGCCAGCGTGGGGACACATTTTAGCTCGCATAGTTGAAGAACAAGAGGACTCAATGTTGTCTGATTCGTTCCAACATGTCAGCTTTCATTGTAGTTTGATATGGGGCAGTGCTAAGCGCTATCATAGCTGCATGTACATGTATCACAACCAAGTGCCAACAGGAGAGTAATCATGGAGAAAAGTACCTATCGATAATGCGTGCACCCAGGATTTTCCGGCAAATTTACGAGTTCAGCTATTCCATCCTTGTATTGTTCTGAACGCCGAGGGCTCTAGTGAGTTTATGCAACACCTAACAGCCAAAAATCCAATAAGTTATGACCAAAGCAGCAGCAGCAGAGAAGTACAAGCAATATAGAGACATTCGCAAATTGACGCGAAAAGCTGTAATGTCGAAAGTTATGAAAAAGTTTGCTCGTAAGGTGGCCTCCCCTCTCCACGCTGGCCGTGGAAGGGAAGGTTCGCCACCTAGTTCAGAGAGTGATATCACAGTAGATGCGTCTCCCCCTGCTCCAGGTACAAGCATTGGACAAAAACGTAGAGCTGAGAGCCCGACGGAGAGTCTCGCCCCGAGTGACACTGAAGTCAGACAAACAGGTGCAGAGAAATCCGTTAAGAAACAGCACGCCTGCACCGCTCCAAGTGCAGCCCTGTGCGTCGGGCCTGTGAACGCTGGTGGTGACGGCCAGAGCATCACTGTAGAGATGAGAGACATGTTTGAAAATTTCCGTCATGAACTTCGAACGGAGCTGAAGACAATCGTGACAGACAGCATTGCCGAGACCATCGGACAACGTCTGGACAGCCTCGAAGTCGTCGTGAACGAGCAGCGCCAGGACATCAACCGCCTGTCAGCGGAGAACCGGCGCTTGAAAGCCGCTATCGAAAAATGTACTGAAGATGTTGTAATCTCAGAGAATGGCGCCAAGTCCGCCATTGCGGAAGTAAAGCAGACAGTCGCCACCTTCACTGCCAGACATCCTGTCGCCAACCTCACCAGCCCAAATCCAGCTGGAAATGCCATACAGGGCACCTCGGAGGCGACACTGCTTGACCTCGTGGCTGAAGCCACGGATAAAAGCAGCAGAGTGAACAACATCGTGCTACGCGGCCTTTTGGAGAGCCCCTCCGAAGACCTACCTGCCATAATCAGCACCTTGGCTCCGCAAGTTGCCCCCGGGGACATCCTGTCTGCGACGCGCATCGGTCAGTTACACAGTAACAGCACTGGTGCTGTCACGACTTCAGCTCGTCTAGTGCGAGCTGTGCTGGCTCCCACCACCAAAGCTAATGCGCCACAAAACGCAGGCCAAGCACAAAGGCGAGAACGTCTATATTCAGCACGATTTAACCCGCCAGGAACAGGCAAGACGAAAAGAGCTGGTTCCCAAGTTCCGTGCTCTGAGAAGCAAAGGCGTCAAATGCCACCTTCCACGTGATGCCATTACACTGAACGGTAAACACTTGACATCCCAGGACATTGCCCGCCTCCTGACCACACAGAGCCAATAGGAAACAGCCCGGGCATCCCCAACACCACACAAGAGATCTGCAACTGCTACGGCTACCACTACTGCACCGTCTACCAGCACGATCAGTATTGCTCATTTATCACCAGCATCAACAGCTACAACTCGAAAGCTAAGTATTGCTCATATTAATGTATGTAGTCTTTATAATAAATTGCATGAGATCAAATCACTTCTACATGCTCATAATATTGATGTATTGACCCTCACTGAAACATGGTTGACCGACACTGTTCCTGATAACTGTATAAACATACCGAACTACACCGTGCACAGACAGGACAGGCAGACTGGGAGAGGAGGCGGTGTCTGCATGTATGTTAGAGATGAGTATGATAATCGGAGATTACACCACTCCTCAGACGTGGAAGTTCTTGCTGTGCAGATAAATGTATGCCAACAACCATTGACCATATTCGGCGTTTACCGAGCGCCAGCGGTACCTGTAAGCTTCTGGTCGATCCTCACTGACTTGATCGACGACTCGCTGAGACGTGCACCAGCCTCCACCTGCTCTATTGTTCTAGGAGATTTCAATGTGAATGTACAAGATCCTAATCATACACACTACTCTCATCTACAAACACTCTGTAGTGATTTCGACCTCCGAAATGTTGTCACCTCGCCAACCAGATATCCAAGCGGAACAACGATAGATCTAGTATTAGTACCCAACTCCACTTTCACCACACCACCTGCAGTACTCAGCGGGACTGATATTGTCTTCAGTAGTTCGACTGTAATTGCGTGTGATATTTCAGACCATAATCTGGTTCATGTTCATTTCACCGTCCATTCTGATGCTCAGCCACACCAGACGAGTAGACAAATACAGATACGTAAGCCACCAGTTCGGTCTCTGAATATCATAGATTTCCAAGAAACAGCCACTGAGAAAATGTTCAACCTGTCCCACCACGCTAGTGCCTCATCGCCAGAGTCTCTAAACACACGCATTGTACATTGGCAGACTGCAGTTCAGGGTGCACTAGACGAGCATTGCCCTGTTAAACGTGTGAATATCAAGAAAGCATACGCTCCAGCCCCATGGATGGATGATGAACTCCGCCTTCTATTGTTTAAGCGCAAACGGGCGCACCGTGCAATGCTCAGACACCCAGACCAGTCAGATCTCGTACAACAGTTTAGAGCACTTCGCAGGCAATGCAAATACCTAACTAGAAAGAAACGGTCGACATACTTCCAAGAACAACTTGTCTGCCACAGAGGCCACCCAAGAGAACAGTGGGGTATTATAAACAATCTACTTGGCAGAGCTAAAGCAAATCAGGAACCTGCTGCTAATGTCTCCGACATCACAAAGACATTTGCGAAAGTCGTGAACGATCCCTCGATTTCTGATAGTGCACCTTGCATGCCCCACGGCCCTCTACCTGAATACTCATTAGCTCAGTTTTCATCAGTCAGTGTTCCGGAAGTGCAATACTACATCCAACGCATGAAAAGCCGTAAAGCCACCGGACCAGACAATGTTCCAGTTGCTGCTTACAAGTTAATCAACGATGAGATCGCTCCCTCACTATCCAAGTTGTTATCTGAATCTCTGACGTCTGGTGAATTCCCAGCTCCGTACAAGTCAGCCCATGTTCGCCCCATCCACAAGCGCGGTGATAGGTCGGTCTCCTCCAACTACAGACCAATATCACTGCTCCCCCATATGTCAAAGTTACTTGAGCACATAGTGCATGATCAACTCATACGCTACATCCAGAATGCACCACCCGCACTGCAACATCTCCCTGCAGAGCAATTCGCCTACCGCAGAGGCCACTCCTGCGAAGACTTGCTGACTTGTGTTACCAACGATTGGATGCTTGCCTTGGACAAGGGTGACTACGTAGTGGCTGCCTTCCTTGATATGTCAAAGGCCTTTGACACTGTCAACCACAACATGTTACTTCAAGAACTACTTGAGATTGGTATTGGCGGAGTCGCTCTGCAATGGTTTCACAGCTACCTTACAAACAGACAACAGTGCGTGGTCACTAAGACTCAACAAGGGCAACCATACACAAGCAACAGAGGCGTTCCACAAGGCTCTGTTTTAGGGCCGTTTCTATTTAACTTGTCCGTGAGGAAACTCCCCGCTGTGCCCAAACACTGCAAAGCCCGTCAATACGCAGATCATGTGTCTTTATACAGGGCGGGGAAGAATGTCCAGAACTTATGCAAAGACCTCACAGAGGACATCATCAAAGTAAAGGAATTCTTGGCAACGAGAGGTCTTATGTTGAACTCCTCGAAAACCCAGCTTGTTGTGTTCAGGCCAAAGTCGAAACCTCTTGACCCCGATGTCAACGTTCAGATTGAAGATGTCACCATCACCCCTAGTGCACACGTGAAATACCTCGGTATAGTTCTTGACGAACATCTCTCCTTTGGAGTTCACATTGCACAATTAGAACGTAAAATAGGCTGTAAGTTAGGAATGTTTAGAAAGGTCCGAGACCATTTAACGATCGATGCTAAGAGGGCTTTCTACATCTGTTCCATTCAGTCCATACTTGAGTATGGGTCTAATTCCTTTGCTCACTGCCTTTCTGCCTCCCTCCATGACCGTGTTGTCCGACTTAGTAATAGAGCGCTGCGTATTGTATTTTGCATGCCCCGCCTATCTGATGTCTCCCTTGTTCTTGCCCGCTACCATATCATTCCCTTGTCTGTCAGGTACCAATTCAAGCTGTACGTTCTAACGTACCGTGCGCTTCATGATCTGGCTAGTGTCTTTGTTGCTAACTGTTTCTGTCTCCGCTCTAATTCTACCTGCACTAGTTCTCGCACCCGCTCTCAAGTGTCCTCTTCCCTTGCTCTTCCGACAGCCAAACGTCGCTATGGTTTATTTTCTGTCACTTTCCTTGGCTCTGACCGCTGGAATGCCCTCCCAGCGGAGGTCCGCTCAAGTTCTTCCTTGCATACCTTCCGTAATTCTGTTCTTCATTTTTTAGGGTACCCTGTCAAAAGGCCTTAGGCCTGTGGGGATTGCCCTATCAAAAATTTAATAATAATAATAATGTGGAAGAGAAAAGGACATATGGATACGAGTTAAGAGTAACTCTCCATCACTGTAACATGATACTATATACAGTCAGAAAGTGCAATAACTAGGCACAAAACTGACAGAGTACTGAAACATTCGACGTCCTGACACCTAGCTTCAACACATCTCCGTAGCGCTAACCGACAGCCTTCCAACTTGGAAGGTTCAAGGTTATGGAAAAGACCAAAGAGGGGAAGGCAAGCGCAACGAAAACGAGCAAAAGCTACAGTCCCAACGGAACAAAGAATGTCGATTGTTACTGGACGATGACGAGACCAGCACGATATTTGACAAAGCGGTCTAACTACAATTCGAAGCAGCAAAGCAGCACACCACCCAACTTGGGTGGGTCATAAATATCAAAGATAAGTAAAGAAAGGGCTTTTGCTCGTTTTCGTTGCGCTTGCCTTCCCCTCTTTGGTCTTTTCCATAACCTTGAACCTTCCAAGTTGGAAGGCTGTCGGTTAGCGCTACGGAGATGTGTTGAAGCTAGGTGTCAGGACGTCGAATGTTTCAGTACTCTGTCAGTTTTGTGCCTAGTTATTGCACTTTCTGACTGTATATAGTATCATGTTACAGTGATGGAGAGTTACTCTTAACTCGTATCCATATGTCCTTTTCTCTTCCACATTTATTTATGGCTCAACATCCGAGTTTCAAATAATAATAATAATAATAGAGACGTGAATTTACCAATTTTAGGCAAATTTTGACAGTTTTTTGGATTTTTCTCCAGAATATGCACGGTGACCTTTATTTTCGCCACGGTAAACCTGTTCCGACCCACTTATAGAACGTGTTTGAAGTATCCACATATGGGGCAAACTCAAAAATAAGCTTCAAAAAATATTCAAAGTTTCATTTTTTGCGTCTTTTTTGTTCTTCTCCAGGAAATGACGACCTGGATCCCATCGTCAACCATAGTGTACATTTTTCGGTGTTGATATCATCTTAGTCAATACCTCGAACAGTCTGTAAAATTTTATGTCATATTTTCTGTCCTAACTGATGTTATGGACGATTTCTCATCAATTTTGGGATTTTGTGTTATTTTGTGTCATCAAGGAAAATTGTGTTTTTGGCAAGACCTATTCTGGCAATTGAAAAACTGATGTTACTAAGCGAAAATAAAAGGCTGTACCTATTCAAACCTGATGTCAGATTGGGCTGATGTTTAAATTAAATTTTTGGGCCTAACTGTCCCGAACCCCCTTAACCTACATGTCACAGAGCCGCATCTCGCGCATGGAGATGCCGTCCGCGGACACGCCAAAACCGGCTAAGTCTCATACGAGCTCCGCTAAAGTCGTACGCACTGCCGGGCTCCCGCGTGGGGCCCCACGCAAGCATTTGCAACCGCGACGCGCGTACGGCATGCCGTATAAGCCACCTATCAGCCTGGGGCGCAAGCTCACCCAAGGCCACCCTCGCAAGGCAGGAACAAGTAAAGATATTCACCAGTTGTTTGTTGTGCCTGCCCGCCGCAGAAATTGTTTCCCACCCTCCCGCACCATTTAAAAGGCAGGAGGCACGGGTGCTGCCAATGGGCGCCGCATAGTGCACGCACATCGGCACCATTGAACTATTCATGTGTACTAAGATTTAGTGTTCCGCTGCCATAGCAACCTAGTAGTACACGTAGCCGTTCCGACGGCGCAGGACCCCGCGGGTCGCTTCTGCTGTCCTTGCCTCTCTGATGCGTGATATGTGTACATCATTTATAATCATGACCTGATACTGAGTACATGTACGTCATACTTGGTTACCGATCACAGGCTCATGATTATTCATGCTGGAATAAACGCTTGCGACACCCCACAGGCTCGTCTCTCTTGTGTGGCATGAGGGTTAAACAAAGTTACGGTAGCAACATGAATCTATGAGTTACACAATCCAGACAGTTCACAGTGAGAGCAAGACGCTGCACACACATGGTGCCAGCACAACGAAGCTAAAATAATTTAAAATCAAGACGTATAGTATCTAAAATACGAAAGGCACTTTCTACAATGAGCAGGGGTAGTAGGATATGTTGTTGTTGTTGTTGTATTCTTTTATTTCAATTCGCTCAGGGCACAGGCAATACTGCCTTCTCACCGAAGAAAGGATTCTCCGATGATCTTCCGAATATGTCACATGGCACAGGCACCAAGTTTGGCCAGCACAGTGCTAGGGGTATAATGTTGTGGCTGAAGTTGAATAATAAAAGTGTAAAATAGCTTGCCCTATGCTTGTGTGAGAGTGATAGGAAACGGTGGCTCTGTTCAAAACAAGCAACAACAACGACGACGACGACCACCACAACAACAACCACAACAACAGCAGCAACAACAACAACAACAGCGACAACAACAAGAACAACAGCAGCAACGACAACAACAAAACAACAACAACAACAGAAAAGT
Organism: Sycon ciliatum; assembly: GCF_964019385.1. NCBI lineage: Eukaryota > Metazoa > Porifera > Calcarea > Leucosolenida > Sycettidae > Sycon > Sycon ciliatum. Next base: position 23,297,973 of record NC_088645.1, on the reverse strand, counting down.
AGACTCAATCTGCGGACAGCATGCTGTTTCGTTCTTTTTGAACTCATCAGCGCAGCATAGAGAAAATGAGGCCGAACCTGATAGCCTCATAGATACGCGGAGTGAGAGGAGAAACACAGCAGTCAGATATGACAAGGACCGGGCTTGAATTGACGCAGTACTCCAGCAGTCATGTGAGCAGTAGTCATGTGAGTTGAAGTAGCAGTTGCAGTATACGAGACCCAAACTAACAAACACCATAATAGTGGAACAAGGCTCCGTGCTCAGACTGAAAGAGAGAGAGAGAGAGAGAGAGAGAGAGAGATAGAGAGAGAGGGAGAGAGGGAGAGAGAGATAGAGAGAGAGAGAGTAAGTTACATTTATAAAGACAGGTAAGTCTAACAAATAAGGACTGAGACCTCTACCACAGGGTTTTTACGCCTGAAAGCAGGTGCATGATTTAACAAGCAGGTTAGATTTATGCGCAGATGGAGAAAAAATGCGCAGAATTTTTGTAATGAGATGAAAAAGCAGAAATAATAAGAAATAATAAGAAAAGATGAAATGAAAGCCTGCTCACAACCCCGCCCAGCCTTGCGAACTGGGTATGGTGGATTAAGAACCCGGTTCAACGCTCGAGCAAGCGCTCTCCACTCAAGGTGTTCACAGCAACTGATAGGAACTCATATGGGGAAATTATAGAAGAGAATAAATTTCAACGCACCTCAATAAACGGAGCCCCACATACAGTACCTCAGAAAAGTGGATAGAGAGAGAGAGAGAGAGAGAGAGAGAGAGAGAGAGAGAGATGACACTGACGTAAGCTCGACCAAGCGCCCAGGGTTTGAGCTACCTGGCAAGCACATAAAATTTGCACAGCGACTAGTGTTTCAGCGCCAGACGAGCGGCAGCATCTATCATTGCTTCAAGGCGTGCTAGCCTCAAAGAGCCATGAGCCTGACCATAACACCTGCCCTTTATCATGACCCGTACAGTGTACTCTTCTCCTGGGCTATTGTCACTGTGCTCCTCCACCTCCACGCACAGACATGTATTGGTCTCACGCAGCTGCAGCTCTACAAGCTCACTGTGCAAGCGCGCCACTTGGAGCGCGTCCGCCACGAGCCCGGTCAAGCCGCCCACAAACCGCTTCCGATGCAGTGCTAACGCCAGGCTTGGCGCCCGGTTAAGGAGCAGTATCCCGGCCTGGTCCAGCTGCTCGTCGTTCAGGGCTACAGGGGCGACGGGGCCAGGGCCCCGTTTACCAGTCGGAGCCTGGACTGGCTTTGTGTTCTCACATTCCGCCGTTGGAATCCTGACTGACCTGATGCTCCTTCCTTCTGCAATTGGAATCAGGACTGACGTCAAGCCATTTTGTTCACCAGTCGGACGAGGTAGGTCGAGCGGCAATTGATTGCTAGCCTCACGTGGTAAAGGCCATGGTTCGCTCTGCTTGAGACCCAGTGACGACGTATCCCGAGTAGCTGGCACAGATGTCAGCACTGCAGGAGTTTGCCACTTGCTGGAACAGTGGCTGCTGGCTGCAAACTGACCTGCTTGCCAATGGCCCCCCGATGAATTCATGTGGAGCGGCGGTGGCGGCACCGTATGTCCACCGTCTGGTCTTGCTGCTGCTGCGTATGGCGACTTGGCCAGCAACGGTACACTGTGCTGCTTGCCTAGCCCCGGGGGAGGCCGAGTGCCCAGCCCCGGTGGAGGGAAGTGCTTGCCCAGCCCCTTGGAAGGCTTTGTGCCCCGCCCCGGTGGAGGGGGCTGGCCCAACCCCGGCGGTGGCTGCTTGCCGAGCACATGCGGGGGCCGCGGGCGTGGCTTGGTGTGGTCAGGAGCACCGCGGCCACGTGATGCAACGCTGTGCTCCTCTGAGAAATGCTTTAAGTTCTGCAAGACACCCGGTGGAGAGGCAGATGGGTAATGCTGCCGTTGCTGCTCCTGCTGCTGTGCTGACAATCCCGCTGCTGTGGTTTGTTGTTGCCAATGCAGAGTCGATGCAGCTGCTGTGGCTTGCGGCTGATGCACTGACGATTCCCCTGCGGCGGCTTGCGGCTGATGCACTGGTGATTCCGCTGCAGTGGCTTGCGGCTGATGCATTGACGATGCCGCTGCAGTGGCTTGCGGCTGATCCACTGACGATTCCGTTGCAGTAGCTTGCGGCTGATCTACTGGTGATTCCGCTGCTGTGGCTTGCGGCTGATCCACTGGTGATTCCGCTGGAGTGGCTTGCGGCTGATGCACTGACGATGCCGCTGCAGTGGCTTTCGGCTGGTCCACTGACGATTCCCCTGCAGTGGCTTGCGGCTGATGCACTGACGATTCCGCTGCGGTGGCTTGCGGCTGATGCACTGACGGCCTTGTGTTCTTGCATTCCGCAGTTGAAATCCTGAATGACCTGATGCTCCTTCCTTCTGCAATTGGAATCAGGACTGACGTCACGCTCTTTTGTCCACCAGTCGGACGAGGTAGGTCGAGCGGCAATTGATTGCTAGCCTCACCTGGTAAAGGCCATAGTTCGCTCAGCCTGAGACCCAGTGACGGCGTATCCTGAGTAGCCGTCACAGATGTCAGCACTGCAGGAGTTTGCCACTTGCTAGAACAGTGGCTGCTGGCCGCAAACTGACCTGCTTGCCGATGGCCCCCCGATGAATTCACGTGGAGCGGCGGTGGCGGCGCCGTATGTCCACCGTCTGGTCTTGCTGCTGCTGCTGCTGCTGCGTATGGCGGCGTGGCCAACCCCGCTGCTGTGGTTTGTTGCTGCCCATGCACTGTCGATGCAGATGCTGTGGCTTGCGGCTGATCCACTGACGATTCCCCTGCAGTGGCTTGCGGCTGATGCACTGGCGATTCCGCTGCAGTAGCTTGTGGCTGATCCACTGGTGATTCTGCTGCAGTAGCTTGCGTCTGATCCACTGGTGATTCTGCTGCAGTAGCTTGCGGCTGATCCACTGACGATTCCCCTGCAGTGGCTTGCAGCTGATCCACTGACAATTCCGCTGCAGTGGCCTGCGGCTGATCCACTGATGATTCCACTGCAATGGCGTGTGGCTGATGCACTGACGATTCCGCTGGAGTGGCTTGTGGCTGCCGACAGGACGGGTACTGATGGTGGTCTGTTGAACTGGTCACTCTGCTTTGAAGCTGACAGCTCCAGGACATGTCCTGTTGTATGACATTGGCAGCACGGATATTATTACTGTTTGTATGATCGTCGTCATCACGCGTATCATCACCATTGTTGTTGTCATGTAACTCATCAGCCCCTGCTAGTTCTTCTTGCCATGCGGCAGCTATTTCATCGTCGCCCAATGGCGTTCCGCGAGACGCACCCGTTTCTGTCTCGTCGCGCTTGACACTCACTGCTGCTTGGCTGCCATGCGTGGGCACGGGTAGGTCTTGGGCGGGCTGTTCCTCAGTCCCATACTCGCCGTCATTATCCCGGTCACTAGTCATGCTGCTAGCGGCACTCACGGGCTTCTGTTGATATTTCTGTGCTAGCAGTACTTCAACTGTCGAGCCGCGTTGAATGACCTCGAACATGTCGGGTCGGGCCATGAAGAACGCCTTGGATATTCGAATATCCACCGTTGTGCAGCCGCTGGCAAGTTGTTGCAGACTCTTGCTGCAGATGAGCGACCCTAACACCGACTTGAAGCCCTTGCATCGCTGCAGTGTGGTCACACAGGCTTGCTCAAGAGGATTGAAGCTATTGTTCGTCTCCGGCAGGCTTAGGGACAAGATGCCGTCAGTGGCGGATGATATCGGCGAACACGAAAACAAGTGAGGGCGTCGGCGGAAGAAACGCTCGTCGAGTTTCGTGGTCACGTTGTTCGTGACTGCCCCCAACTCTGGGTCCTCGAGAAGTTGAGTTAATGGGACATTCTCGCCGCCAGCACGAAGAAGACCCGCTACGGCAACGGCGTGCAGGTTTGGCATTGTCGGATCAGGACAGGAGCATAGGCTATTGGCCCTGCCAAACACGCACCGAGCCGGAGGAGTGGGAGCTACTGATACCGACTGTTGTTACTATAGTGAACATACCGGTACTGATTCAAGTGATTCTGTCACCATCGGCGCTGCTCTCGGACATCGTGATTAGTGGCCCTCAAGCAGGCAGTCGTATATAAACCGGTTTATACTGTACACGATTCCCTGCCCTCAAGCTGTGATACACGTGGGTGCATGTCAAGCCCACGCCACCAGCATAGCTTCCGCGCGCTGCATTCAAAGGTGTGTGTGCGTGTCACGTCAGGGCGACTCGGTCGGCCCGTCATCGTCCAGTTCACACTTTAAAATACATGAGTTGGCGATGGTGGAGGATCGGGCTGGCCACCGTTTCCTTGCCGTGATCTGTGGCAGCATCGCGCTCGTTTTATTTTTGGCTTTCGAATAATTATTAGAAAAAGACCAAGGAACTAGTACTAGTACAAGACTTACGCTGTAATGTCCACTGACACCACCAGTTACTTGACAATCAGCTCATGCGATAATATCCCATGCGATAATATCGCACAAAACTGGTCGACCGACAGTAGATCTACTGAGGTTCTAGAACTAACTGGCTATCACTATCAGCTCTAACGTTAGCACATCTTGGGTGCGTACTCCAACAGCCTTCCAACTACTTGCAAGGTTCTGAGTTATAATAATGAAACAATAGGAGGGGAAGGTGAGCGCAACCAAGACAAGCACGAGCTGAAAGTCTCAGCTGTGGAGAAGCTAATTTGCTTGTCCTAGTTCTTGTCCATGCACTGGTGGTTTCAGGATCAAAATCGCAGCTCAGCCTGTTGCTGTTTCTGTTCAGCTGTGATAGTTCACAGTAAACTTTAGTATAGGCTCTGTTTTTCTTTGCCTTCATCGTTTTTTTATTATTATGGATATGATGCTGGATAACGTAAAATGCAATGAAATATTTAAATAGTGCCCTGACTCCTGACTGCCCTGACTGCCCTGACTGCCCTCTCTTGAATAGCTCACCATGGACTTGTACTGATTATAGGTGGTTTTTCAGGTGAAAAAAGAAGCTTCGCAAACTGAAAGGTCTCTAAGCACAGAGGAAGTAGTACAACGGGGAGGGGGAGGGGGGCGGGGTTGCAGCTTCCCTGCTTCACCAGTCAATTAGCTATCACTATTATTAGGCAATGACCCCGTTTGACTTTGCGAAGTAAAAATAAAGAATACAATACAATTCCCCAGCCCTTGCCATAATTACATGTATGTTTTAATTTATACATGTATGTTTTAATTACATAAGAAAGGGTTTGCTCCCCACACCGGAGCTCGCGCTATTCCGCGCCGACGTTACTTGACACTTGACTGACTCACGACTGCCATCCAGAGCACACGAGAAGTCCATCGAACCTTCGACTCGGCAAACCGGCAAGAAAGCACCACTCCCTGCTCAATACACAGTGTTTCGGGGAATTCACCCCTCATCAGTTGAGCTTGAGTAGGCTGAGGAAGATTGTGCCTGAAGAGCACCACTTATAATTATATAGTGCTCTCCAGGCACAAACATCACCAGGGATACAAACTCACAGAGACGCTCCGTTTCCAGCGCGACAAACACCTCGTGAACACCACATAGCAGCGTGAGTCAGTGTCGCTCCTGGACGGTGAGACGGTGTGCCCAGCGCGGGCTTGCGACTAGTTGGTTTGGAGGTGACAGCGATGCGAATGACCGAGGGTTCTCGACGTCTGTCTCACCGTCCAGGAGCGACACTGACTCACGCTGCTGTTCACGAGGTGCTTGTCGCCCTGGAAACGGAGCGTCTCTGTACGTTTGTATCCCTGGTGATGTTTGTGCCTGGAGAGCACCATATAAGTGGTGCTCTTCAGGCACAATCTTCCTCAGCCTACTCAAGCTCAACTGATGAGGGGTGAATTCCCCGAAACACTGTGTATTGAGCAGGGAGTGGTGCTTTCTTGCAGGTTTGCCGAGTCGAAGGTTCGATGGACTTCTCGTGTGCTCTGGATGGCAGTCGTGAGTCAGTTTGAAAGTGTCAAGTAACGTCGGCGGCTGAATAGCGCGAGCTCCGGTGTGGGGAGCAAACCCTTTCTTACAAATCATCGCCGAAGTCGCAACCACTACTTCGTACTTTTAATTACATGTACAGTCAGACCTCGCTTATCCGGTCCTCGCTTATCCGGTCCTCGTTTATCCGGATCCCTCGCCATCCGGAAAAAAATAGTTGGTTACAAATGTACAGCATATGCCATGCTTACATACAGTATGTGTGTTCGATTATCCGGTTCCCTCGCCTATCCGGATATTTTTGTGGAAAACGGATGTGTGCGGTTATGCGAGGTCTGACTGTACATGTATGTACCCGCTACATAGCCAGCTGGGCTCTCCAGGTTTTTTTTAGTTGCGTTCTTTGCTTTGTACTACACCCTGCTATCATGTTAGGCTATTTCCTACAATATTTTACTGTTTCCATTCGCTTCCATGTAATTGGGCGACACCGCCCGTTTGGTTCTGCGAATTCAAATAAAAACGTACCTACCTACCTAGTTACACTACTGCCGTCTTGATCTTTGATCTTGGGGAGTTGGGGAGTCTTGCATGTTCCTCTCATGGCGGGGGATTAGTGACCCTGCTGATCTGGTCAATTCGGAATGTAAGAATGTAAGAAGAAGGTAGATTTTACATGATCTACATGTACAACTTGGTGCATTGAACGAGATGATCGCCATGACTAGTAATGTACTACCGGTAGTATTGTCTTGTGTCTTGTGATCGTCGAAGCCGAAGGTCTGCGTGCGCACACGGACCACACCACACTGACAGTCTGTGACAGGCACAGCTACAGGTACTGAGGTAGGCACAGGCATAGACTCGGTCGCGGACAAGTACAGAGTGTAATGACTTATTTTATTATTTTTATGTTATGTAGATCTACATGCGATTGTACCGGATATCTCCCAGTCCCAGGTGACGTTTGCAGCAGCAAAACACCTTCGCGGGTAGACGTCCCCCGGCGCGGCGGCCGACACTTACACCTACACGTATACAGACAGTACTCAGTAGATCTAGATGTGTTATGTGTGACGAATCAATGATCATTCGGTTGCCAACGAAGGAAACCAAACAACGACAGCACGCAATGGGAAACGGCTACGTAACTCATGGCATTTCGGAGTGTGGTGGATATTCGATTCATTCTAGCTTGGCTGTCACCGTCGCTACAGCCAACTCCCGGTCCGCGGTGCGGTGCGCTCTAGCTTTCCCGGAGAATCCTCTATCAGTATCAAACTGGCTGAGTGTGTGCCGGAGACCGAACGGTTGGAAATCTTGGCGGAAGGGAATGAATGTAGTTGGCGAACCCTGTATACGGCTCTAGTCTTCGATTCCCGACGAGCCGGTCAGCGAGGGTTGTTCGGGTATGCGTGTAAACTAGAGCTAGCTGTCAGTTTTCTATTTTATTCTGGATTATGGAGAGAAGCGAGAGCAGCCGACGCAGTCTCCTACAGCTGCACACTGCGGCTGGCGAGCATGAGGAGTCGTGGAGAGCCGTGCTGAATCACGCTGCACCCACGTCCGTCGATCAGTCCCATCTCACCGTGCAGCAGGTGAGCGCCGTGCAAAAACTCCTGCATGCTCGTCGTGTCGAACAAGACGATGTTCTGGAGTCGATGCGGAGCAGCGCCGCTGGTTCGGATGGCCAGCAGCGAAGACGGTTTCATCAGCGAAGTAGTCGAAGAGAGCTACAGCCAGGTACTAGTAGTAGTCGGGTGCTGGACGCAGCGGGGCAGGCCACTTGCTCGCCTGGGCAGCTGCCAGGGCTGATCAATACCATGGAGCTGCGCCACGACACCAGCCAGCGGCTGGCCTGGGATTTCCGTAGTCTGGACGTCGAGTGTACGGGTCGCTTGCCACTGCACCAATGTGTGGTGCTCTTCGCAGCCAACCTGGGCTCGAAGTTCAGCCGGCGGGTGTGGAACGACTTCCGGGCCCAGCAGGTGGCACGCATGGAGCAAATCGGAGACCTGGGTGGCGCGAGTCTGGAGGAAATCAGACAGGCACTGTTGCCGATAGCAACCACCAAACACACGGAGGTCGGAATGTCGGCGGAAGAGATGCGTGCACTACTGGGCCAAGAACTTCACGCCAGTCAGAGTCGTTCGATGGTCGAGTATCGCCAGCTGGAGGATGGTATCAGCGCCCTGGAAGAGGACGCGGAAAAGCAGGAGCGTGCGGCACGCGGCCGCGAGCTCCGCGCGGCCGCGCAGCGCAGGATTGCACGGTTCCGCGTGATGGCCATGTCGGAGGACGTGTCGGACGAAGAGAACGCTCTCGGCGGCGGTGGTGGTGGTGGTGGTGTGGATGCTAGAGACGGGAAACTCGCCGAATCCTTCGTATCCGCCAACCTTCAGGCCTCGTTCCTGAGCATGCAGTCCGCAGGTAGCGGGGACACTGCGGCATCGTCATCGCTAGTCAAGGAGCAACACAAACTCGACCAGGCGCAGTCGGTCTGGGACGTGCTCGAGCGGAAATACGACGCGCTCTCCGAGAAACTGCTGGCGACGACGGCACCGCCGCGGGAGAAGTCGTCGTCGCTGCTTGACGTGCGTCAGTTGCGCGGGAACGCGGTGCGTATGGTGCGCGCCGGTCGTCTGGACGAAGCCGAGAAAATGCTGTCGGAGCACGCTCGCGCTGGCAGCGTCATGTTGCTACTGGGTAGTACAGCAGCAGCAGTGTCAGCTGCGGGGAACAGCAGCACCGCATCGGGGAACAGCAGCACCGCATCGGGGAATGGTGCAGTGCTGGTGAAGACGAGTGACTTCATTCCGCTCAGCTCACCCGGACGTGCACTCGCCGAGTTGCGCCTGCGACAGAGCCAGGAACGCGACACGCTCAGCGAGCAAATGCATAAGGAAGGCGCTACTAGTAAAACGGCGGCGGGCAAAGCGAAACGTCGTCTTCAGCTGCAGATCTCAGCGTGCGAAGCGGAGAAGAGTTTCGACGCGGCCAGTCTATGTGTTGGTCTGTTTGAGCGTGCTCACCGGCCTGCCACTTTGGATAGGTAGGTGATACTGGTTGTTGCTTGTGTACACTGTACAGTTGGAGTGGGAATATGCTTCCCGCGCGGGAACGACAGCAACTCACAGCAGGCGTCCGGCGCGTTCGGCGCGACGCTTCATGGCATGCGACGAGTTACGTTCTGTGCGCACTGAGGGCGCCGGCCCAGGTCATCTTGACCGGATTTCCATGTCCAGGACAGTACAAGCGTGCATGCATGCGTGTGTGTGTGTGTGTGTGTGTGTGCGTGTGCGTGTGTGTGTGTGTGTGTGTGTGTGTGTGCCCTGGCATGAACACATGTATGTGAGCGTGTACTTGTACGTGTAAGTACAGTTCAGGCCGCAGAGAAATCCAACCTCATGAATAAAGAAGCGCCGCGTTTGAGCGCACAGACCTGCAGTGTTTCAACGTTTTTAGTGCTAGGGCTGTGCAGCGCCCGGTGCTATTTTATTCTTGAGGTTGGATTTCTTTGGCCAGTACTGTACTTGCGGACGAGCACACCTTCATGCACAAGTAGGATTCTGTTAACACTGTATCTTTGTGATCTTGTTCTCTCTCTCGACAGCCATCATCCGGACAGGGTGCGTTGCCAGGTGCTTGCGCATGCACGACTGCCTCAGCTGTTGAACAGCGCCGACCTGTTCCAGGACTTCGCCGTTCTTGCCAAACGTCTCGCCAGCGACACACTGCTGCCCAGGTGAGTGCGCTGTCGTGCTAGCATGCAATGCATGCTACTGTATAAGTACAAAGTTTCGTTTGGAATTAACTTTCGCTATATTCGTTAGGCGGAACAACATACCGGTACCTAACGTTTGTACTAAACTAAAGTGACCCCTTCTGAACGTTCGGGGTGACAGACCGCGACCGAAAACAAAATTTAGTACGTAACGAACCTGCTGGTGGAGTGATCTAACGAAAGATTTCCGGTGAACGAAAATTTGTACTTATACAGTAGGAAGAATACATAAACAAGAGTGTGCACCACCTAGCGTGAGCTGCGATGGGTTCAGCCATGGGAAATGTTTTTATTGCGTCATTCTTCACCAGTACGATGTAGTGTGCACGTTGCCTCGCCGCGTTTGTTTTGTGAGTACGGTGTGAGTTCATCAGATTCGGGACACGTTGATCTACAGCCTGTTGTCCTACATCCATCGACTACCGTAGCTGTGATGCACAATGCCGATCTCTGGCTACGCGTGATAGCATCAGTAAAACAAATAGCTGCGAAAGACCGATGTCATTCGACATTCCACCGTGGGCTAGGGGATCGTCGAGTAGCACACTCTTGGTTACGATTGCACTGTTGATGATGTATGCGTGTGTTATTCGTGACTACTACACACGGCACAGAGCACCACGCATCATTCGTTGTAACGCGTGGTGCTCTGCGCCGTGGTGTATGATAGCTCTATTCGAATGAATCTTGAGCACTCTACCGCCCTCGGAGCCGGAGGACTCTCTTTTGTTCATGACTACTATGTACCCACCGTTTAGGAGCCGCATCTGACGCCTGATCATGGGGTGGTGGCGTCCCACGGAAGCGGAAAGGTGGTTCTTGACCAGGGAGTCGTACGACTCCTTGTTCTTGACCTGCCCTGTACGCGAACCCGTCAAATTTATTTATGTACCAAGTAGTGACATGTATAGTGAGTGGGTAGGTCCTGTAACAATCTGTGATTACATGTACAACCCTCGTGATAACACACCCATGGTAGGTCTTGTAGCAATCTGTTACAACGTTCATCTTTAACTCAGCAGTCTGTTAGATTTTCTACGCCATGTCCTATGCATTGTGTCTCTTACCCTTCCGTGCTTATCCTTCATGTGTACATGTAACAGCACTTCCGACTATGAAGTCCCGCTCGACAGACCAGATGCCTTTGGAGAATTCTTGAAATATTAAAAAGTTTCGAACATATAGTGAAGCAGTTCTTTGTGTGTATGTGCATGTGTGTGTGTGTGTACGCGCGTGCGTGCCTGCATAATCGTGTTGTTTAGCGGCGTGGAGGAAGGTGGTGACCGCTTGTCGCTGGAACAGTCCATCTTGAAATTGCTACTTCACAGTCACGTCACCGAGCAGACTGTTCTTGTGTGGCTGCTGGAGGGAACCGGAACGGAGCATTCCGGTAAGCAATGAAACCTTCTTAACACACTGCACATCTACATCTCTTTTTTTCTCTTCCTCTCTCTCTCTCTCTCTCTCTCTCTCTCTCTCATCTGCTCGTAAATCCAGTGTCTCACAATAATGACAATCCAGCTCCCTCAATCCAGCAATTTTACGGGAGGAAATTTCTGATTCTTGAGAATAGCAACTCAACCTCATGATTGTGTCACACACGAATTCCAGAGTATTGCACAGTTATGCTGGCGGAGTATGAACAATGTCAAAGTAGTTTGCACGGGACTGATTGCTATTGTCATTTCCTTTAATAATCCCAATAAAGTGTTTTACAAGTCAGACCTTTGAAACTCCATTGTAGCCTTGTCGTATTTTCAGTACACCCAGCTCGCAACACACAAACAGTCCTCGGCTACACTACGTACAGTTGAAATTGTCCAAAGTTTCACCCAGGAGGGCATCATCACGGTAGCCGAGGACTGTTGGTGTGTTGCGAGAGTTGGGTGCACTGAAAATAATCCCAATAAAGAGTAAAACAAAATGAGCTCTGGTGTGCTTTAGTTGTATTCCGTGCTGCCACTTTTGCTTTGCTTCTTTACTCTAGATCCACCTCCTGCCGAGTCCCTGTCACAGCACATTGGTCAGCTGGAGTTTTCCCTGGGTGACCTCACTCGGCGCAGGGGAGCGTGGATAGCTGAGCGGCCGAACGACATGGAGACTGCAGTGGAAGAGGTATGCTGTTGCTGCTGGTGCGAGGGCTGGAAGTGATGGTGTTGAATGTTCTGCTTTTTCTGTGTTTTTTTTTCAAGTAATCTGGGGTGATATTTCAATTAAGGGAATGACATGTTTTTGTTTAGAATACTTCATCAGCAATCAAGTATTTATTAGGAAGCATTTCAATATGAATCAGTTTGTCATCAGGACCCTCATTTTGGTGTTCTTGGTCCATTGTGTGCATGTGCCCCACAGCACCAGAGCATACTGTGCAGTGCGGCGCAACTTGCCCGGGATTCGTCGTGGCGTTGGTACCAGGGAGACCTCACACCTCTGTCTGCGACCGCCGGCCCTTTGAAGCTCGACGGCGTGGATCAACAGGAGGCCGGAAGGACACGGTGTCCGCGGGGAGTTCTCGTTGAACTACTCGCTCAGTTGCAAGAAGTCCAGCTGGAGGAGATCGAGTCGACGATGGCCGAGATGGGACGCAAGGTGAGTGAGAGACACTGGCATAGTGGACTAGGCGCACATGTCAGGGAAATAACCAACAAATACCGTTGCACATAATTGTAGCAGCCCTGCTACCATGACCTGTACATGTGTTTTGTATCGTGATTCGTGATGTCCACAAACCCACTCTGTACTGTATTTGAACTCTGCTGTGACAGTTGTATCAGCTGTAGATTCGTGCTGAGCTCCGCACGTGCGGGATCACGCTGGGCCCTTGTTGTGTTGGGAGCCGGAGATGCTCGGTTGTTGACTTTTTCCTCTTGAGTTGTTTCCTTTGTAATTTGAATTATGTAACCCGAACCGAGCCCGCTGTTACATTAATTTGTGGGATAGAGACCTCAGGCCTGCAGCATAGCTGAATGCTGGTGTATATCGATTCTGGATGCAGAGAATATGAATCCAACACAGAGAGTTCCCGAAACGATGATTGCGAAAAGCGATTTCAAGATTGGCAAGCCACGGCATGCAATCGATTACCATTGAAGTCGAACACACAATCTCCGGCCGGCAGTGAAAGTCTAGTACTAGTACTTGCAACACTCTGTTTTCCATACTGTAGGAAATGAAACCCGGCAAGGCAATTGAACGTAACCGTAGATCATAGCACATGTCAGCGTTGGCGGAAGCAGGTTTTGATTGGTCTGACCATGCCATCATCTTGATACTTGAAGTACAATGGAACCTGTCTAAGACGACCGCTCGTTTGACCTTCAAAATGTGGTCTCTGTTACCAGGTGGTCTCCTTATCCAGGGTCATGTAACTGGAAATAGCATCCCTTGGTCCTGGTTGCAGTGGTCTTCTAGGACAGGTGGTCACCTTATCCGAGTGGTCGCCTTGACAGCTAGGTTTGACTGTACTGTGTGTATGGTATGGTGGGTACGCCTGACGTACTAAACCTGGGTTTGGTAGCCAAGCAGTTGGTCAGGCGCGGCGGAACCGGTCCGATTGGTCAGGCCATGGCCGGACCAACCTTTTAGCCACCAACGTGTGTTTACTGCTGAGGAGGTCATATGTGTACCCTCCATATCATACCCAACACATGGAAGGCTAGGGTAGGGCCGGAGCGATCTAAAACATCTTGCGTCGATCCTGTTGTTCTGCCCATGGCTTGACTAAGCGGACCGGTTCTAATCCCAATGCATGTGCAACTTCTTCTCGTGTTCTTCTTGCATTTCTCATGTCAGGATGAAGAAGCACTACGCAGCATCGTATCTCGTCTTCACCAATCACTGGTTGGTCTCCACGTGAATAATGTGGCTTCAGTGTTACTGCGACTACCGCCCAGCGAAGAACAGTGGAGAGACGCGCTTATTAGGACGTCCATACAGGTAACGTGTGTGTGTGTGTGTGTGTAAAAGTAAAAAAAGTACAGTGTGTGTGTATGCGTGTTTGTGTGTGTGTGTGGGGGGGGGGGTATGTATGTGTGTGTGTTTGGGGGGGGGGGGGGGTGGGGTGGGGGTCTCTGTGTGTGTGTGGGGGGGGGGGGGGGCTGGGGGCTTTGTGCTAGTTATAAGCCTATGGACCTTGGTAAGAGTAACAGGATAGCCAGCACTGTATGGCACCACACTCACCTCACAACTTTCATCTTTCCGGGTGCTCTGTACCCTACATACACACACGCAGCTCACTACAATAACTCACACTCTCACACTGTGGTATTGGTACAGCAGAGTGTTAGTCTCACAGCCTAGCACCCTATGAAAGCTGGTCGTAGTATATTTGATTGATTTCTCCGCGGTTTGCAGTGCTACGGAATATTTTGCTCCCTCAGTCGGTGGTTTGTTCTTAATTTGTATTAGCCATTCTACTTGAGAGATAATAATTGCCATGGCTTTTAGTGGCCCGCTATTGGGAATAAATCAACCACGTATGGTGCATGATGCGTTTTCCAGCAAGTCTTAAAAGGTTTGAAAGGGGCACATTCATTGTGGTTCTGTTTGCCCCTTCTTGAGCTTGAAGACATGGAGCCATTGGAGGTTCTACCGTTCCTATGCAGAAGCATTTCAGTTCCTCTGTGTTTGTTTGTTTGTGTGTGTGTGTGTGTGTGTGTGTGTGTGTGTGTGTGTGTGTGTGTGTGTGTGTGTATGTGCGTGCGTGCGTGTGCGCGCGTGTTTGTCATTGTTTGGTGTGTGTGTGTGTATGTGTATGTGTGTGTGTGTGTGTCCAGGCAAAGTTCCGAGCACTGCAGGATGTGTTGCTACACGAGTCGTTGGCATGCGGAGACGGCACTACGCTGTCACAAAAGGACTGGAATGCATTGCCGGTGCAACTCAAGCGGGTAAGGGTGAACCCAGCCTGGGTATGTGATATGACGTCTCTGTACCTAGCCCCGTCTCCATGCCAGTTACACCGGTCTCTTTGCCCATCCTATCTCGGGTGAATTCCTGACTGTAAAATGTCTTTTCTTTGTAAGGTCATGTCTCTACACACGCTGGACTAAGTAGCAGTATGGTGGTATAAAAAGCCTGCCCTGGACTGCCCTGGACTGCCCTGGACTGCCCTGGACTGCCCTGGACTTCCAAACGTACTCTAGATTTTTTCAGAAGTTCAGAGATTACGATGAATGTGGTTCCCACTATTCTGTGCCGTCATATTTACACTATTGTAGACTTTATTTTAAATGATTGTATTGTAACGCTGACTGGAGTAAATGTACCGTAAAGTACCATTGATCCGCCCCTGTGATGGCAATGGTCTTAGAGACTGCTTCTCCCATTCCCGTTGGCCTTCCAATCACATAATTATTACACTCTTTCTGCATGCTCTGTATGGTGATCCCCGAATTACTTATTATTATTCATGCATAATGGACAACTATTACTCTACACACTATCCACCTTGAGGAACGCACTTTATTTCTACACATCCGTATTCTACCTCCCACACCATACTCTGAACACAGCAGGGAGTCGAATATGACTCCCTGCATTTATTCTGAAATATGAAGCTGGCCACGACGAGGGTTTCCCCTCAGTTCTTGGTTAGTCCAGAAGGAGTGAGTTTGATTTGTTGTGTCGACTGGAGCTGCTAGTATGCTTCCTGTTACAGCCCCCCACGCCATGGCGTTTCCCAGCAGGTTTTTCGGCAGGGGGCAGGAATTAGATCAAGGCTGTCAAGTGCAGGACGATGTACAACAACTTGGAGGATCAGATCCGATGTGCTAAACTGTGCACATTTTCATCCTGGATTGGCACGTATTGTGTACAGCAGTGCAAACATCGGTTCAACATCGTATTTCGTTGTATACGCCGAAATCGCGTCACAGGTAGAAAATCGACAGGGGGCGGGAATTAGAGAGGGGGCGGATCAATGATACCTTACGGTACAGTCATGTATATATCAGACTCAGTTATTTGTCAACGTGTCTAAGGTGCTTGCTGCCTGAAGAGTCTTTCTAAACAACAAACCCCGAGGAGCAGAAGAAAACAGTGTTGATCTCTGTTTTGCCTTTGTATTCACAATTGGAAATAACTGTTACATGGATACTGCTCGCCGTTCTTTGCCCCCACACTCTCAGGAGGAGCTGGAAACGCTTCGCATCGACGAGAGAACGAATCGCTCCGAACCATCCCCAGCTGGAAAAGCGCTGAATAAGATGGTGCATAGTTCCGCCAGAGTTGCGCTTGCTGATCATTTGCCTGGGTCTGGCTCTCAGCAGAATGCATTTAAATCCGTACCCCAGCTGCTGGAGGAGATGTGCGCTAATGTGCTCAGTAAGAGGATGGACCAGTCGTCACTCCACCCTATCGACCGGCAAATGCCCGGTGCGGTTGTGACGTTGATCACTGGAGCACCATGCTTTGCCGATGCCGTCACACTGGCACTCTCCGGCAAGGACATCTGGTAAGCGTAGGTTAAAGGGAACCGTGTGTGTGTGTGTGTGTGTGTGTGTGTGTGTGCGCGTGAGTGCGTTATCCCGCCATGCTATGGGTTGTTTAACCACACGCTGTCGTTAGTACGCATGTTGAAGTCTTCATACGATGCTATGCGCGTGTTCAGCGCAAACACGCTGTGCTGTATATTCCCGTGACTCGCCACGTTGCCGTTTATCGTGTTACCCACAGCAACGAGATCGATCTGCCGATGTGCGTAGTCGGAGCCGCCGAACGAAATCCCGCTCTTTGCGCCCCCACTCCCCGGGTAGTCGTCGGGACCGAGGATGTTAGCAAGTACCGTGTTCTCATTTGTTCCCGACGGTCCATACAGACTGCCAAGGCATATCCCATTGCCGGCATTCTCCAAGCATGTGTTGTTGACGAGGACGTTGTACGATGCGCCCTCCTCCACGAATATACCGTGCCGGCTGTTGTTGTGGCAGCGGTTGTTGTAGGCGACCGACTTCGACGTCGCGCTGTCAAAGTCGATGCCGTCGGCTAGGTTGTCATGGAAATAGCCATCCCACACCACGACTCGACTGGACTGAGTCCACAAACCGCGGTTGTAAGACGAGTGACTCTCGACACCCACGACCGATGCTCCGAAGCAGTCGACTATGCGTATGTTCCCCGTCTGGTACATTGGTCGTGGCCCCGCCGGAACGCCCATGCCGCAATTTCGCACGACCACGTTGCGTACCCACGCGCCCAGGACACTCTGGAACCAGATGCCCGCCAGAGAGGATGTGTTGGTGGTGGAGTTAGTCGAGTTCCAGCCGCTGCAATCAAACAGTGCAAACAGTGCGCCGGTACCACTAGCCTCAACACCCACCATGTCAGCCTTGTAACTCAGCACCAGGGCAGCGACCAGGTTGCCCTGGGGCAGGTTGTCCCCTCCGGAGAGCTTCAGGGTCGGGGTGATGGACCCCTCCAGGTGCACGGTGGTGTAAGACGGCAGGATGAGAGTGGTGTCGGCTTGGTAGTCTCCGCTCAAGTGTACATCTCTCATCAGCAGTGTGCCGTTGATTAGAGGACTGGTCGGTTTGGGGACGGGAGGCAGTTTGTCGATGATTTCCGCCATGACGGTGCTGATCATGCCACCACCGCTGTGCTTCCAAATCAACTGTTGCTGCCGCTCCTGCTCCTGCTGTTGCTGCTGCTGCTGCTGCTGTTTGTTCTTCTCCGTGGATCCACGGTGTCTTGTGTGGAATGGCTGATGCTGTTGAGGGCCCTTCTGAGAGGAACTGGAGTCTTGGTGTTGTTGATGGTGCGGTGGAATCTCGTTGTCCATGTTCTGTCCCTCGTGGCGTAACTCATGCACTCTGAGCCAAGTATCTTCTTCCTCATTTCCCTGCTGCTGTTGCTGCTGTTGCTGCTGTACTTGGTGGTCAGCTGGGCGTCTCTCGTGATCTTCATTCATTGCACCCATGTCACCGAAATCCATTTCTGTCGCGCTCCTGTGCATTGAATGGTGCCTGCTAGCTGCAGACACACCAACTGGTCCCTGTTGAACATCCTGCACATTTCCCTGGCAGCTGTCGACGAGACCTAGCAGAAGCAACAGGCACACAGCTAAATACTTGTTGCAAGCCATTCTAGTTGCTGTCGTCCTTCCCTTCTTCACATACAGTCTTTCTGAGCTTGTTGGTGTGAGTATTGGCAATCAGACAGTTCCCAGCTGGTTGAGCTAGGCTTTGCCGCACAGTCAATCCTCAATCCGTTAGTTTGAAATCTCAGAACCTGTCAGTAATCTCTGGCACTTGTCTTCAGCAGGACCAGTGACCGTGTGTTGTTTTGTCTGAAAGCTGACAGCTGATAGTGCTGCCATCAGGTGTCACATGTCATCAGCAAGAACTGACATACATACTGAGTCTGTACTAGTCAGAGCTCCGAATCTGTCTTTTTTCCACAAGAGAAAATTAATTACATCAACTCCACTGCTGCTAGCTGTTGAGCACATTCCTTCGTTACGACGAGGATAGAGAAACCGAGAAAGTTGGCTAGAAATCAAAAGGCAGAATCATCCACAAAATCGATGAATGTATTTTTGCATTCCCACAAACTCACCAATGAGGGTATGACTCCTATGCTCATTCAACATATTTTGTTGATTCATTCTGTGCAGTTTGCAATAGCTCAGGGAAATTGTTCTTATTTTAAATCTTCTACGACCAGTCAGCTCTGTCGTTGTAAAACCTTACCAGTATCTGTTCGTTCCATGTGTTTCTGTATTTCTCCAGGAGTCCATTCCGCACCACGTTGCCATGGCAGCTGAGTTACCATGGCATGGAGAGATTTGAATTACTGGTGAGTGGGTGCTGCCAGGAAATCTATGACTGCAGTCTGGAGACTGAGAACATATTGGTAGCTAATAATACATCCTGTACAGTAACTCGTACAAACACTCATACATGCACGCACACATGCACAAACACACGTGTGTACACATGAGCATGCACACACGCACACACACACACACACACACACACACACACACACACACACACACACACACACACACACACACACACACACACACACACACTCATACATGCACGCACACATGCCCAAACACACGTGTGTACACACAGACACACACACACACACACACACACACACACACACACACACACACACACACACACACACACACACACACACACACACACACACACACACACACACACACACACACACACACACACACACACACACACACACACACACATGGTAGCAGGAAATCCATTCTCCAGTTCCCCTTCGCTCAGACCGTACCAATGCCGTCTTGGTGCATGTCGATCACCATACCTGAAATGCCTATGTATCCAACATGACCGTGACAGCAAGTTACAACATTTATATGTATAGAGCCATGCAGCTTCCATCAGCATTTGTTTTCACACGCATACATACATCGTGCAACTTCTCTTTCTTGAAGCCGGCGGTTGGATTATATTTACTCAGTTGGATTTCATTCACCACTACTGTCGTGTAGAAAAGGGGAAGGTCTGAAGAATTATTTTCCTGAAAATTGGCGTCCATTCTGCCCTGCCTTCTCCACGCACCGTCTCAGAATATTCACCCCAGCGCAAGTCTAGGTTGGAGCTACACGTGGCCGCTGCCAGTCGTCAAGGAGACGATGCTATCCGGAGCATTGCAAGCGCTAGCCTGCTGTCAGGTGATGGAACGTCAGATGCTGTGCACGTTGATCACAGCCGTGCTCAAACTGCGATTGGCCTGGCAGGAGGTTTCCACCATGGAAGAAGTTGAGCTGAAGGGAAGGTGAGCAACATGAGAGCAAGACCTGCTTGTAAGGAGTGTAGCACAAAGTGTAGTAATGCTACTCTGTGCCCTAGTCTTCCGGGGCGCCCTGGAGCACCATGGCATTCCATGGAGATGCAAATCCTGCCAAACTGTATTCAGTAAATATGCCATGTTCCTATGACCTCGTGCACAGTGCACCTAGAGTCCGACAGTTGTCATAGACAACGGGTACTTGCACACAGGAGCAAATTGACCGGCTTGTGTCTATGCCAGGCTAAGTTTCCAGTACAGGCAGACCTCGCTTATCCAGTCTTGTTTTATCCGGATCCCTCGCATCCGGAAGAAAATCGTTGAATACCGATTTACAGCGTATGCCATGCATACATACAGTATGTGTGTTCAATCATCCGGTTCCCTTGCCTATCCATATTTTTTTTTGTGTTAAGCGGGGTCTGACTGTATACCGGTCACATAGCAATATCAGAGTAGACATGTGTCAAAATCCTCAGGCTGAATAGAGTGCACTAGGTCCAGTGGACAGAACCAGAAATACACTGCTCTCTCGTTCTGCCTCTCTCTCTCTCCACCTTACCAGACTTCAAGAGCTGACGGGTGGTGCAGTGACATACTGGGAACAGGATGATAAAACACGAGAGCTGCTTCAGGAGCAGTACCAGCAGTGCGCGCAGGAGGCGGCTGTCATCAACTTGCAGCAGCTGCAGGATGAAAAGATCGATCCAACGGCAGCTGGTGGTAAGTGCACACGAGGTCATTTCAAGCCCCATCATAATGTAATTCGTTCTGTTTGGCCATGTACGTATTCCAGGTTAGAATATAAATCACTACATCACACCGATGTTTCTCCACCATACCTTTTCCTTGAGCTGTGTTTGTGTTGTTGCGAACCTTCCTGTTTGTCACGCCATACAGATGATGCTTACTCGGCCAGTCCAGTGTTGAGTCGCGGCAGGGCGATAGCAAAGCTGTGGCGGCGCTGCTTCGAGCTTCACTCACGTCAGCTCCAGCAGATCAGTGTCTATGTGGAGCAGCCGGATGTCACTGTGAGTGATGATGTCACTGATGATGTCATTGATGATGTCATCGATGATGTCATTACTGTGCTGTGAGGCAACGTTCACTGCTCTCACAGCCTGTGTGTGCATACATGTAACGTTAGCTGGCTAGTAGCTGCACCCGAGCAGTGTCCAGTGCCATGTGTACATGTAGAGAGACTTTGGGTGGGTTCACAGGTAGACAGTGTCCAGTGTCATAGGTGGATTTGGGCATGACCATAGGTAGATTTGGCAATGTCCGATGTGAACATAGCTAGATCTGAACAGAGTGCAATGGGAACATTCTGCATGGATCTGGACCATTCGAACCAGTGTTTCTCTGAAAATGAATAACACAAAGCCGTGATTAGGTGCCACGGATGAAGTGTGTTTTGTGTGCATGTGTGGACATATGCACATATGTATGTGTGTGCATGTGTGTATGTGTGTGCACGTGTGTATGTGTGTGCACGTGTGTATGTGTGTGCACGTGTGTATGTGTGTGCACGTGTGTATGTGTGTGCACGTGTGTATGTGTGTGCACGTGTGTATGTGTGTGCACGTGTGTATGTGTGTGCACGTGTGTATGTGTGTGCACGTGTGTATGTGTGTGCACGTGTGTATGTGTGTGCACGTGTGTGCACGTGTGTATGTGTGTGCATGTGTGTATGTGTGTGCACGTGTGTATGTGTGTGCACGTGTGTATGTGTGTGCACGTGTGTATGTGTGTGCACATGTGTATGTGTGTGCACGTGTGTATGTGTGTGCACGTGTGTATGTGTGTGCACGTGTGTGCACGTGTGTATGTGTGTGCACGTGTGTATGTGTGTGCACGTGTGTATGTGTGTGCACGTGTGTATGTGTGTGCACGTGTGTATGTGTGTGCACGTGTGTATGTGTGTGCACGTGTGTATGTGTGTGCACGTGTGTATGTGTGTGCACGTGTGTGCACGTGTGTATGTGTGTGCACGTGTGTATGTGTGTGCACGTGTGTATGTGTGTGCACGTGTGTATGTGTGTGCACGTGTGTATGTGTGTGCACGTGTGTATGTGTGTGCACGTGTGTATGTGTGTGCACGTGTGTATGTGTGTGCACGTGTGTATGTGTGTGCACGTGTGTATGTGTGTGCACGTGTGTATGTGTGTGCACGTGTGTATGTGTGTGCACGTGTGTATGTGTGTGCACGTGTGTATGTGTGTGCACGTGTGTATGTGTGTGCACGTGTGTATGTGTGTGCACGTGTGTATGTGTGTGCACGTGTGTATGTGTGTGCACGTGTGTATGTGTGTGCACGTGTGTTCATGAGTGCGTACATGATACTGTATACATTTTGCATCATAATGTATTACTTTTGTTCTTGTCATGTGCAGGCCAGTGCATGTACTGCACTACACAGCTGCTTCCAGCAAGGCCATTCTGGCATGCAGCTGCTACAGACCCTATCATCACCTCCATCTCATAGCAGCACGGTTACCTACATCGACACTCTTCTGTTCTCGCCGGCGCAAGACCCCACCGACCCGTACGCCGTTGCGATTTCACGACTCGAGACGCAAATCGAGTCTCCAGTCCTGACCCGCATGTTGGCCACAGGAGATTTCGAAGCGCTCACGGACATTGCCCGCCTGGTCAATGCATGCCCGCTGCGCAAGATCAAGATGCTGCGACGTCGCTTTCTTGCTCTGGTCAGTAAACAACACGAGCGTGACCGTCCATCATCGGCTGTCTCGTCATCAGCCTCGCCCTCGTCCTCCTCACCTAGACAATCCGTGATGGACACCGCTGAGGAGATCGTCATCTTCGAGCAAAGCCTGGATGGCGTCAGTTCGAAGGACTCGGATGAGCTCGCTGAGATCTTGGCCCTGCACCCCGGTGAGTTGTGTGCCGGGGAATACCCCTACTAATAACATGGCTTACATCATCAAGTCCGTTTACTTGAAGTGAAACCTACTTAGGCAACCACACATGAGACCTTCCAAATGTGGTCCCCCTTTGTAGGTGGTCTCCTTATCCATTTGACTATAAATAACATCCCCTGGTCCTGGTTGTATTGGTCCTCTAGGACAGGTGGTCAGCTTATCAGATTGGTCACCTTGACAAGTTTGACTGGATTCTGCCGGATAAACGTAGGTGTAGGGAAGGTGCATGGCGATTTTCTCCCTGTCCGTCTTGGATCCAGCTTTCTATGTCGTAACATATTGTTAGATAGTGGCGGGTAAAATGTGTAGTATGCTGCTGCTCTTGTCTAACTTGTCTCTGCCCGGTTGGACTGCCCTGATCATACACACATGCTAAAACTTCTCTATCACCGCGTATGGTGATGTTCAGTAAAACCTGTGTTTACCGGACCCTGTACCAAGCGGAATACTGTGCTGACCAGACAAATGTTCACCCACCAAAGTGCTGTTGATGGAACGTGGATCGCTGGACGAAGCGGAATCCTGTCATATCAGCACATGTTTGGCTGCACCAAGGGCATCCGGGTAGGGCAGGTTTTTACTGTACTTCAACAGTTCTTTAAGGTAAAGAATGTGTCTGTTCTTTGTTGCAGGTGGTGAGGACAGTTTCCAGGAGCTGTGCTGGCTCCTATCCGAGATGGGACTGCTACCTAAACAGGAGGAAAGGGCCGGTGAGATGGACAAGTCATCGGCGGCCGTCTCCATCATCCAGACGCTGGCAAAGCTTGGTCGGCAGCGCGCCAAGGCTATGCAGCAGTGGAGTAATGGCATTACCGGTAGGTGACTAACACAAAGCCATACTGTATGACACGATATTTTCGGTGTAACTTCAATTACGGTAATTTCAGTAGAGAAGCCAGCAGGGGCGTCACACACAGTACAGTCACTACGGTATTGACCGTACCACTATCTGCCCCAAGTACCCCGTGAATCAATAAAATGCACTGATTTGGCTGTAATTTTCCAAATTTGTCGGCTCAGCCACCCCTCCCCCATGAGTAAATTGTACTTCAGATGGTTGACCGTACCACACTAAATTACCTTCCGACGCCCCAGAGGTCCAGGCACCTATATTTAGATTCCCGCTACACCCAAAAGGCACTGGAGTATGCGTAGTTTGTATCCAATTTGTTTTGTCCATTTTCTTTAACTTATGTTCTGGAACACAGCCCCACGCTGTGTGTTGTGTTGAGCAGTATGCACTGTGTGTGTGAAGGAAACGCCGGTCACCTAATTCTACATTTCACCTGAAACCTGGCAGGTCCCCGATACCAAATATTTCATCACAGTCAGCTCCTCATGCCAGGGTACTAGTATGTCCTGACAGTGCCTCACAATTACATACATGTAGTTAGCCACATTGAACATCCAGGACTTTCTGGGACCGGGAGAATCCTGATTGGTGTCCACCAGGGAGCCGTAGCGGGCATGGACACGACAATGGACGACTCTAACGCTATAGAATGTAGGCTTTGCCCGTGGGGCAGGGCCGATTTAATATCTTGAATATGCGCCACATTGTGCCCGTGTTGTATGCGATGTCCCCCCCCCCCCCTTAATGCAGGATCTAGTGCTGGCAGCAGTGAAGCGTCACTACGTGAGAAGTCATCAATACTGCAGTGTGCTCTAGCGTATCAACTCTATGTACTCGATTGCCTGGGTGCTGAACATGACGACATCAATATGGCACTTCTTGTGCTGCTTATCAAGTCAATGATGTCATTGAGGTGAGTGATGATGTCATTGTGTGCAGCGCCTGATCTAGCTGTGCATAGGGTCTTGGTCGAGCGGAATCGGATCTTTGCGTCATAATGCCGTACACATCTGAGGGGAACCCGGGAAGTCGCGGGTACGCTCGGATCAAAAACAATGGTGCCCTGCCTCGAGACCGGCCTTGCGCTGGTGTGGAGTGTACGCATGACATCAGAAGATCCGATTCCGCTCGACCAAGACCCTGTATTCAGAGCTGGATCGGCGTTGCACACTCTGGGGGGGGGTTATGTACTCTTGATGCTACAAGACAGTGAATAATGACATTGCAAGAGAAGATACGTTACTAGTGTGTGCACTCCCAAAGTTGCTGGTTCAGGAAAAGTAGAGCATGCAGAAAATCGACCATTAGCAACAACTTACTTGCACAAAGAGCCACCTGTTTTGGTGGGACCAGTCATCTTAGACACTAGGCAGAGGGTTCTACCCAAAGGAAGATATGGGGGGGGGGGGGGGTAGTGGCCATCTACTCTGATGGCACACCACCCTACTCATGTTTCGAGTTTTGTGTTTATTCAGTTCACACAGCAAAATGCGGCCACAAATTTACCGTTCCAGGTGCACCGGCGCTCTGTGCGCCTGACCTTGCTCTTTTTGTTACAAGGCAATAGTGGAACATGGAAAGAATGGGTGAACTGTTTGTTTGCGCTACCCCTCCCCCTCTACATTTGTTTTCCTGGCTAGAATCTCGCTAAGCCATACCTTGTGCATTCCTACCTGCGGACAAAGAAAACTATGACCTGTCTATCAAGCGTTCTTTGTGTGTATGCCACCGGATCCCCAAGGACAAATTTAGCGGCACTTTCATACTGTCACGGTGATTGTGAGACGTATCCACTCACCCCAACCGTTAGGCACTGCATCTGAAGGTAGGGTTTACCGGGTGTTAGCGGCCGTCGTGAGTTCCCTTCGGGAACGGACACGATAATTATTTTTTTTAATTTTTAATTTTACTTCATACTGTTGTCACATGTTCCTTCACTGTTAGTATTCTTGTTATGACTGTACATGCACTCCTAGAATACCGCAAGGTCAAAACGTCGGCAGTATCACCTACTCGTCAGATTGGTACTATCACAATCAGCTGTTAGCCCAGCGGTGTGTGCAGGCGTGGCAGTCGCGTACCTGCGTGGCCATCACCTACGACTCTGAGCTCACCGTGCTAGTAGAGCGTGATCAGCGGCGCGTGGAGACATGTGTTACGTCGCCAGTGTGTCAGGTATGTTGTGTTGCAGTGGTGCAGTCCGTCGTTGTGTGTACAGTACTGTCCGGTGTTGAAGAATTCTTTGGGGGGGGGGGGGATTAAGAGTGTGGGGGGAGGGGGGATTCAGATTGGGGGGGGGGGGGGAGGGGGGATTCAGAGTGGGGGGGGGGGGGGAGGGGGGATTCAGAGTGTGGGGGGAGGGGGGGGGGTGTTCAGAGTGTGGGGGGAGGGGGGATTTAGAGTGGGGGGGGGGGGGGGAGGGGGGGGGGGTTCAGAGTCGTAGCCTACAGTACTGTCGGGTACCGAAGAACGACCAGGCTAGAATTTCATCAAGCACAGCATACCAATGCATACACGGTGACTCAAGGGTGCAAGGACTGTAATGCATGAAAATAAGAACGGTCCAGGCTAGGAGGTTGACCCCCCCCCCAGTGTTTCGGCGACCGACAGTAGCGCAGGTCATTTTTATCTTTCATGTAAAACTGTTAAACTTCTAGCCTGTTGTTCCTTGGCTCAACATTCTTCGGCAGTGCTGTGTATGTGGGGTAGACTCCAACAACTGGACATGTACGGAAGTGGGTTTCTTTATATCTGCGTCCTTTGCCCAGAAAGGTTCTTACCAAGGGGAATAATGTTGTGTACAGGTGTTTGTAATTTCTAATTAGACAAGTATAAAAAAGCCCATCAAATACAACCACCCACATTCTTTTTCCGAGTTTTGTTAATTGCTGTATGGGTCTGTACATGGTATTGATGCAGGCCAGTTATGGTGTGTCAAGTCGTGTCACAATGGTGCGAGAGTTGCTCAACCAACGGTGCAGCGTGAACAGACTGGAGGTTCAAATACTGCTGCTGTTGCTTCAGGTTAGTTGCCTCCTGTAGACCTGTGTGTCTCACATTGCTTTCTTCTTGCTTTCTCTCTCTATTTCACCCCCCCCCCCCACCTCTCTCTCTCTCTCTCTCTCTCTCTCTTCCTCTTTCTCTCTCCCCCCCCCCCCCCCCGCCGGTGTCCAACTGATGTGCTTCTCTTTGGTATCCGTATCTGCTGTTTTGAAACAATTTCTGCCTGTCGTTATGCGACTGTCTTCAAGCAAAACTTTAAGTTTCCTGTACATAATTCACGGTATCTTCTCCTTCTTTTGTTCTGCCACAGCTGTGCGATCTGGACCGTCCCGGGATGGAGGAGTTGACGGAGCAGTCACCCGAGGACTTGAAGAGTGAGCTACAACGCCGACATCAGGACTATGACAGCTGGCACGAGGAGCATGCTGACAACACATTGCACCAAGTCAACGAGGCACTCAAGGTAGGTCTGGCACACCTGTTACTGTGAAGCAATAAACTTCACAGTGCGCAGATTTTGCGTTTTCATGAATTGGGCTGGTTCGCGATGAGAAACCTTTGCCATTTTTCCTCTGCAGTTGGACCTTATACTGTCTACGATCAATGTACAGAGCAGTTTGCGGCGATTTATATTCACCAATGTGTCATGGTCGCGAAAAAAGCGAAATTTAATCTCCAGCGAAGTCTCTCACTTTACATTACTGTAATTTCACAAATTTTCGGTGTACTTTTATTTTCGGTACCTTCGGTGCGTCTGTTTCACACTTAAAATTTCAATACAACGAACAAACACTAACACACATAATCCAATAGGGAACTGCTTCTCTGTACCGAAAATTTCTGTTCACCTAACCTAGCCTGTTGCCCTCATACCGAAAATATTGAGCACCGAAAATTTCTGAAATTAGAGTATGTAGAAGTCACTAAGCACGCTGGCTCAACAATGTGTTTAGGATGGCGTTGTCCGTGGTACTGAAAATCACTACCAGTAGTAGTCTGTTGTTACAGCCGCTTGTGTTTTATTACTTTCCTAAGACCACTTACATGCCCAGCATGAAGTGCAGCAGCAGCAGCATGCATATATCAATGTATATCTGCAGAGCATGCCTCTAGTGAATCCTGTTTTACAAATGTCGTCATACTAAGTTCAAAAAATTGATATTCCCTGCTGCCAGCTGAGACATGTGGAGATGATGTAACGTTCCTAGAAATACCGAAACCACCAGAGATTCTCTTCCAAGACCGTGTATAACCTAGTGTTTGCATAGAGATTCTGAACGATGGACATGTCGTTCGTCGTTAGCTGTTGCGTACGTTCTTGGTCCTTGTTGGTGGTGGCGTTCCTAGGAATGCGGAAAAGTCGGTCTCTAGCCGAGTCTCGCACGAACTGTGATTTTTTAATCCATCCATTGGTTCACTCTCTGTACGTTAATAATCGTGTGTCTGTTGACAGATTGGCGAGTGCGGCGACGACTGGAAACCACTGGCACACGATGACGTCACCACCGGCCTGGGTATCCTTCACGACGCCACCGCCGTTCGTGCCGTGCTGACCATGTGGCAGTGTGACGAGCGCGAGGCCAGCGACGATCACGGCGTCGGTGGTGGCCAGTCACCGGAGGAGCAGGAACCCATGGCTGTGCTTATGCTGCGACAGCTTGTCTGTTGTCAGCAGCAGACCGAAGACAGGGTGCTGAGGGACTCTGTTGCCATGGTGAGTATTTGAAATTCTGAATTTCATTGACTACTTGCTGAAGAGACAGTTTGCCAGGTTGAACTTGAAGATAGGGCATTGAAAGATGCTGTTGCCATGGTGAGTTTTCGAATTTTTGAATCTCATAGATTACTTGCTGTAGAGACGGGTTGCCAGGTTGCAGATAGGGCACTGAAAGACTCTGTTGCCATGGGAGTGTTTGAAATTTTGAATCGCAGACACTATGTGCTGTAGCAACAGGATGCCCACTTCATGACTACTGGAGTTGCAGACGCATATCACCAAGGCTCAGGTGGATTTCACCGGGGTCTCGATCAAGACTTTGGGGGGAGCTACGTGTGTCAAAGTCTTCGTACAGGGCATACGGGTGCTGACAGTGTGTTGCCAGAATTGAAGTGACGCACACACTATGATTGCGGAGAGACGTTCATGGCTATTATTAAAGTGTTAGGTTTCATAGACTCTTTTCACCTGAAGCTCCGCATACTCATAACATAGCCTCTGCTGGGTTAATGGCTAGCGGCTGAAACGAGAGCGGACATGTCCTGTTCTTGATTTTGTCCTTTAGACACTGCCCAGTCTCCAAGACAAACTGGTTGAGTGCCTCGTCCAGCGTTCTTCTTGTCATTGGCAATCTCTTGTCGACACGATCTTCTCGGTGGAGGATTTCTCCAAGCCAACGACGGGAGGCGACAGCATGGCCTCCTCACAAGCAAAGAACATCAGTCACCAGTTTGGCATGCGACTGTATCGCCTGACCACCATGGACCTGTATGGAGCGCTGGACACCAAGCTGCAGGAGAAGCTCAAGCGAAAGAACAAGAAGGTCTGTACAGAGAAAGGTTGTGTACTGATTGTCCTGCTGCATGTGTGTTATTAAGTTATTGTCTATGTATGGGCATACATGCATGTGTGTTATTAAGTTATTGCCTATGTATGGGCATACATGCATGCGTATGTTCACGTGTTTTAGAGTGTTGTGGTTGTTACGGTAGTGAGTTTAGGCTAATTTCTGTTTTCAAATCTTGTAAACTGCACACCAGTTACGTAAACAGGCTCTGTAAAGACCATTTACGTCAGCCATAAACTAGATGATAACCCACGAGTCAACAAAATACGGTGGATGCAAAATTGGACGACGATCCCATAATTGCTGTTGGCCAATTCTCTCCTGGGTGTTGAATTTGTTCGAAAAAATGACAGCTTTCATGGAGTTATTTCAGTATCAATAGCTCAAAGACATCCTCACTTTGCACCCTGTACGAAGACCTCCTAGGATCTGTTGGGAATGCCCAAGTAAAATAATAAAATACAATACCAAAAAATACTTTGGTAGCAAGTGTGCACGTTGTGTTTATCCGCCGGTACGACAGTGCACCACTGAGTTCGGGTGAGTTAATTAATTTTGCTCTTCAACAATTCTGTCTTGTATCACCAGGTGCGTAAACGCAAGAGCAGCAACAAGCTGCCTGTACCGCTGGCTGAACCGGTAGTCGTCGACAACAACACACCCGCACTGGGTACCACGGAGAGAACAAAGGAGTTTGAGGACAAGCACCGGATGATGATGAGCGATCTGTTGACCACCTACAATCGCATGAGAGAAGACAAGCTCAAGAAACAGCAGGCACAGCGTGGTGATGGGTGAGCTAGGGGTTCCTATTATTATTATTTAAAAAGGCGACATGGAGACAATAATCTTTAAAAAAAATAATGCAATGAATACAACTATAGCCTTGGCGCACTCATATCGTGATAATAGCATACTATCTTCAGTCACGAGTTTCCATTGTTAATTGTGACGGGAAAAAGTTCTGGAACACTTTATTCGTTGCAATGATTGTGATATGAGTGCGCCTATAGTTTTATTCATTGCGTTTCATTATTTTTACTGAAGATGTAACCTACTCGTGAGAAGGGGGGGGGGGAGGAGGAGGGGGGGGGGGGGGGGGGGGAGAGAGAGAGAGTAGTAACTGGAACACAACAATGGGAAGAGCAGGGGCTCCAAGTAGGAACCTGTACTGGTGAGGCAAGCCAACGGTGCGGGGCGGGCGGGGTACACAGGTCCGTTGCCTGTGTATAGTCACCGTAGTCCGGTACGGTCACCACCAAGATTTTCCAGTGATTTTCCAGTGTTTTAAACCAGTCCATACTGTGCAACCCCTGTGCTATCGTGTTACCCACCCCACACAGAGGCGATGCAGAGCAGAGAAGAGTTCGTTTCAGTTCCTCCTCTACCAATGTCCTACGTCATGCCGAGGCTGCAGGGGAAGGTCAAGCGGTGGCGGGCACAGACCAGGGAGGACAGACGTCACGCAAAAGACGGCAATCTGCGGCCGTCAATGAACGCCTACGAAAACGGTGAGAATGATTAAACTTAGCGGGTGATGACAATACAAGATGAGCCATTGTCAATTCTAATCCTTGCGACAAGAACTGTTAGAGATGGGTTCATGAAGCTCGGTATGGGGTGGGGTGCTTATCTCCATTCCATCAATACCTCTGGATGCCTAAACGTTCTTCATTGGCCGTGATGGACTTGTAAATGTGACTCGCAGCAAGAGCATTTGCCATGCATATGGTGGTGGGAGTGATGGTGGAAGTGATTAGGGGAGTGGTGTGGATGAGAGTGTATGGTGGCGGGGGTGATAGCGGAATTTAGGTGAGAGTGTTGGAATAAGTGGTCTCCTTGATCAACGCTATGTTTTACTGACATACAAGATCTCC
The DNA here is from genome assembly GCF_964019385.1 of Sycon ciliatum. Lineage (NCBI taxonomy): Eukaryota > Metazoa > Porifera > Calcarea > Leucosolenida > Sycettidae > Sycon > Sycon ciliatum. The sequence goes on along the minus strand of NC_088645.1, from coordinate 23,267,208 downwards.
AGGTTATATGTGTGTGTGTGTGTGTGTGTGTGTGTGTGTGTGTGTGTGTGTGTGTGTGTGTGTGTGTGTGTATGATGCAGACGTGTGAGCCGAAGTCCACGACCCCCATCAGCAGAGACCGCTCAGCCCCATGGTGCTGGTGATGAGGCACAGGCAGATCTGGCAAAGCAGGAGGGTAGGTTTGATCCACGTTCATTGTCCATCCTCTCTTCAGGTCACTTCCATGGTCGTTCATGCATCTCCACCCTACGTGCTACGATGACGTCATCATTCCTATCATGAATAGCTAATCTCATGAATTTTCACACTGTTACACTGTATATGACCAGCATGACGCACGCCGCATTAAGCCATTACAGGCAGGCGCGTCCACCGGGTCAAAAAAGGTGGTTTCCAAAAATTTCGACCGCCATTTTGCAATAAGCTACCTGCAGATTCAGCAGTATTACACACATTACACACTGAAAGAAAGTTTTTTTGGCTGCCAGTCCCACCGAGCCATCAAAACAAATGTGGTACAAAGGCATTTTCCTGACACAGGATAAATGAATAGGCTAGTCGACGTTCTACAAGTAGTTCGAAGTAGTGAAGGAAGATTCAGACACTCTTGCAAGTAAGTGAGTCAAAGAAGCAGGTCTATCCATGTCACTGTCTGAGTCTGCAGTGGCACTATAGGCTAGCCCTGGGAAGACACGGGCAACCGGAAATTGAGACAATTCGCTAAGATCCATGGTATTTTTTTGTAGTATTCATCGTAGAGCGCTCCTTTCTTTTGTAGCTGACCGCTAAAGACCTGTGCCTGACGTCAAACGTGTCTATGCATGTCTGGACTGTCGTGCAATAAAGGAAAATATTTAGGACAAATAATGATTGCCACCCAAGTGCGGAAGTGAAAATTTGCAATGGAACGTAAAATACCTGTCGAGTGCCGTAACTCCACTATTCGACCTTGGATCGACTTCGGATTTGTTGGAGCCGACAGCTGAGCACTTTCTAATGCGAATAGACCTTTCGATTACTCAATTCCGTTCAGGAAAAGCCAAGTTACGAAATATTTGAGTGTTTGCAGAATGCACTTCATAGCGGCCGCGGATGCAAAAAGGTGGTTTCCGGGCTCCAAGAAAACCACGTGGTGCACGCGCCTGACAGGTGTTGAGTCTCAAAGGAGTCATAATCCCAGACACAAAGGAACAACTTGGGACAGGTACTAGTAGTGGGCAGGCATTTATTACGGAGACGGAGAGATGGAGAGAAAGACGAACGACTACATTATGAAAGAGAGAGAGAGAGAGAGAGAGAGAGAGAGAGAGAGAGAGAGAGAGTTTGAGAGAACGAGCACAAGATAAAGGGCCTGGGTAGCTATGGCAGAAAAAATATGGGCGCGCAAGTAGCTACCCAGGCCAACGGTACAAAAGGTGAGTATGTGAGGGTAAGTACGAGGTGCATACAGGTCAGCTTGGAAAAGGTTGTAGAAGGCAATATACATGTACAGGAGGAGGTACCTAACATAGGTATTGACAAGCGCATAGTGTGACAGTCCCCATATCCTTCCAGAACCCTCCTGCGTCTGTCGGCACTGCCTATTGGCTGTGAGCATCTTTCGGACACCGGGTTGACGAAACTGACCTCATTCTGAAACGGATTTTACGCAACAGAATGGAAATCGATTGGCGAACTTGTTCCCTTCTGCAGAATTACATTACTACCACACTCTGAGATGAGGCCCCATCTTCAGGAATACATGTACTTGAGATTGAGGCACGGATAGAGCTTCATAGTGCCAGGACACAGCGTCCTGTAATGATGCCTAAATGAAGATGTTACAAGTAGCTGCTGCTCTTCTTTGTCTTCTGTTCCAATAGCAGCATCTGGTGATGGCGAGGTGGACACCACCAATGCACCGGAGTATGGTGGTCAAGAATACGACGAGGAAGGTGATGACGTCCCACTGCCTGATGGACTCGGCGGGGACGAGGAGGAGGAAGAAGCTCAAAGCGAAGAAGAGGAAGAGGAGAGCGAAGAGGTACGTAGACGTACACAACTTTTTGGGATGAAGGTGCGTATCTGCCCCAGTCTTTTTCAAAGCGACCTTGTACGTGCGTTCGAATCTTCAAATTTCTCCAAAAACGTGACCGTATGTACGGGTCAGGAACTTTGCCTATTTGATGACACGACCACCTGTTTTGGATGTTTCACCGTAGACGTAGACATGAACGGGAATCAGAGAAAGTAGTGTGATGACGGCCCAAGCGCATATACGAATGTGTGCGGATGCGACATACGCTGATAAGACGTACAACTCGTGTATGGCGGATTTTTCAGCATGTCCCAACAGAGCTAGCCTCGCCTACTACAAACGTTTGGGTGTTTTCATACACCTTTGCGCATGTCAGATTCGCTTGACAGGTACTTCAGTATGTTGACAAAGCGGAGGAGGATGTTTGCAACCAGGGCTAGGGAAGCCCCGGTTGCTGGCACTAGCCTGTACATTTTCTGAGTGCAATAAATAATTTTGAAACTTTTTAACATAATACAAAAGAGAAAGACCAAGGAACTACAAGTTACGCTATACTGTCCACTAACACCACCAGTTACTAAACAATCAGCTCATGCGATAACATTGCACGGCACTGATCGACGGTCCTGTAGTTCCTTGGTCTTTCTCTTTTGTATAAATTAAACCTTGGCTCTCCATCTGAGTCCATTTTGACATACTGCACATATATCGTAAAAGTGGAGCCCCAGGAGTCAACTTTGGAGAAGAAGTAACTCGAATACTAGGTACTATTTCCACTCCCCGAGGGGGTACGTCTCATCCGCGTTTCACTGCATTTAATATTTTCCTTGGGAGTTCCCAAAGTACCCTAAGGTCTGCACTGTGACAGGTAATTTCAACTTGGTATGGCTGTATGTTGATTTGTGCGATGCGTCATGGACAGGAATTCCGACCACTGACATCCTGGGGTGCTAATCGACCTCGCACAGGCTTACTCCGAACACATGCATCAGCTGCTTCCGTTGGTGAGTACTAGTATGGATAGTTATAAGTCTTACGTGCACAGAACTTTGCACTGGCTTGCATAAGGAGTTTGCGCGCGGGTGGTTTTAGCAGTGACTGCTGTGAATAGCAGACATTGGAAATTGTACATGCAGCATGGTGTGCTGACTTACACCAGGAGTTTGAGAGCGGAATATTTTAGCAATGCTTGCTGTAAGGAGCAGAAACTAATCAGAAGTGTGCAGTGCAATGCTCTACCTCGTTTCACTAGCAAGGTATTGTGGATGGCGGGGTGTGAGTGCTTCAGTGACCATGCCCTGAACTTTCTATTATTGTTCTGTGCTCTCTCTCTCTCTCTCTCTCTCTCTCTCTCTCTCTCTCTCTCTCTCTCTCTCTCTCTCCCTCCCTCCCTCCCTCCCTCCCTCCCTCCCTCTCTCTATCTCTCTCTTTCTCGTTCTCTTTCTCGTTCTCTTTCTCCCCCCCCCCCTGCCCCCTGTCTCTGTTTCTCTCCCACTCTGTAAACAGCTGCTGGTGGTGCGCCAACCCGACCTCTCACACGCATGGAAGAGGACAAGCTGAACAAGCGATACAACAGCTCTGACAGTGATGAAGACACTACGCCAGGTCAGGAGAGGAAGACAAGCAAAGCTCAGGAAGAATTGCTGAAGGTGAGAATGACCTTTCTTGCATCAAAATAGTGTATAAAATAGTGTATAAAATAATGTATAAAACAGTGTATAAAATAGTGTATAATTCTGAGTGCGTTGACTACAGCACCACCACCATCATTGTGCTCTAAACAGTGTATGGGTTGAGTACACTTTGCAAGGGCTTGCCTGCAGTAGGATGCACCCAGTAGTAGCTCTTGCTTTTAACTTTATTGTAGTAGGAACATTTCTTCCCGAAAGAGAAACTTGTTACCTCGACAACCAAGGGTTCAAACTATGCCGTCGGCTGGGTTCTTGTAGTTGGCAAATCTGAGTTCGTTGTTCGTAAAGTTGACTGACTCTACATTCATGCCCCTGCAAAATATCGCATTCATGTTGTCCACAAACTATACTATGTCATTGCTATGCAGGCTAAACAGCAGTTACTGAGAGAGAAGACACTCAACACGACAGTGGATTTCGCGGACGGTGCCGATGGCAGAGCTGTACGCACGGCCACCGTCACCCAAGAACTGGCTAAGAAGGAGAAAGGACGGCAGCGGCAGGAGGTGAGAGCAAGGAGGAAGGCTGGTGATTGGATATTGGGCATACTGTAGTGTCGCGTGTAAAAGCATGACCTGTATCGAAGCATGACTCGAATAGAAGGCGATTTTTCGAAGTGCGCCGTGACACAGAAGCATGATTGTATAGAAGCTGCTCTCTGCAAAGTACTCGTGCCAGTACATGCGTGGTATGTTGACGTAGAAGCATAACTTGAATAGAAGCATAACTTGAATAGAAGCATGGTTTGAACCCCGGCTTATACGGCCGTAAACAATTGATTTCATACGCGACATTTACAGTAGTTGCCCTTGCTGCTGTGAAACAGTGATTGGTGAAATTGAGCCCTCATCAGTCTTCATTTTGTGTATGTGTGCGTGCGTACGTACGGCGGTGCATTTATATGTTGGGACAGGGGTTTACAACTTTACGTGCGTATATTATGCTGGGGAAAGGAGTGCATGTGCGTGCATGAATGTATCGTAACTCTCCCTCATTTCATTGCCAATCTTAAGCTCCACCATGCACGTGTTGTGTTGTTGCTGCTGCTGCTATTACTTGTACCAGGCACTGCGTCGCCACAAGGAGCGGCTCGCGGCCAAGAATGCCGCTGCTTCTGCTGGTTCATCCGTCTCCCCTGACTCCAAATCTCCCCTAGCAGCTCGCAAGGTTAGCGGCGGCCCCGTTTCCGTCTCTCCCAGAATTTCACGAACAAACGCCGACGGTGAGACCTCCGCTCCCACCGCCGACATTGACGAGATGGAACAGCTTCGCGGAACCATGGCAACGAGAATGCAGGTGAGGGTCGTTGGATTAGGGACTTTCCCCCCGGCGCCTTCCCCCGTCCCCAGACCCATTCGTAGTCATACTGGGGTGACGATGCACCTACGGCTCTGGCCGGAGAAATCCAACCTCGTGAATGATATAGCGCCGGGTGCTACGCAGACTTAGGCTTAGCACTACACGCCCCCCCCCCCCCCCCACACACAAACGTGCACACACACACAAACACACACACACACTGCTCTGTGCACTTTGACGCGGCGCAACTACACTCCCGATGATGGATTTCTCCGGCCAGACCTGTAGCACTAGGCAATACACTGTGCCCTCCCTGTGTGTGATTCAATGCGTGGATATTCGTGAGGAGTAGTATCACTAGTCAGCCCACCTCCCATCCAGCCACATGCCCGAGAGGGAGTATTCACGAGGCCCTAAAATATGCATACTCTGCACTCTGAGTTGCATGATGTGAGCATCAGCAGGAGTATGATATACTTTTGGTCATAGCCAGGTTGCATCCGTACACGTTTCGGTGGTTTTCCTTCACATCCACCGGTAGTGACTGGACCGGGCCATCCCGGGGCAGGGAACCACTTATGGTGCAGAAGTAATACGCATCCGCATGCATTATGAGGGATCTACCCATCATATACTTGCGCGTTTAGATGTCAAGCGGGCAGGCTGATCCCGGGTCGAGTCCAGCGCCCGGCCAAGCCAGCTTGCTATTTTCGCACATGCCAGAGATCCCGAATCCATGCTGCCGGCCTACCTGTCGCCAAGGCCGTACGTTGACCAGACCTGCCCTGCCCGGTTAAATTAAGCCCTGCCAGGGTGGTCAGGGTAGGGTTGGCCCGGGCAGGGGCACTCACTGGTGGTATTCTTTCGAAGGGTACAATAAAGCTCGTAAAATTGAACCTCAATTTTCAAATTATTCATAAGTTGAGGGAATGGAAAAGGGAAATATTTCACTCACATAATAAGCTGATCAGTAAGTAAAATCTTTGAAAAATGCTGGTTGATATGCTGAATGGATTCTTATCACGCATGAATAAAAAGTATACAGAGTAACTTTAGCAGGGGTCAAATAAGGACGAGAAATACAGCAATTTCTAAAGAAGAAAGATTAGAATTCTATGTGCCAATAATGTAACTACTACTACTGTTTGCTATCTTTAACAACACTCGCCTGTTTTGCACTCGCCTGTTGTTAAATGTGAAAATTGCAGGAGGAGAAAAACCGACAGCAAGAACGCATGCGCACAAGAGGTCAGCCGCAAACGGCAGCTCCGCCACTGGCAGCACACGAAAAACCTCGTGACGAGAGCTGAAGATTCGGCGCCACAGTTGCCTAGAATATTTATCTGCCTTTATAACCTTTCACGAACTCGTATCAGATAATCTGAATTGTCATAACAATTTCATATTTAAAATATTATTCAATGACAGAATGACCGTAGGAATATCTATAATAATTGATCGCAACTCTAGTACTATAATTATAATAATCTTTGCTTTGCTTCCAAGCATTCAGTCCAGGCTGTCTACGAAGCTTGCCATTTATTGCAAGCACACACCACGCTGTATATTGTACTATCTGCTTGTCCTGTGCACTCTTTCATTTGGGTAGCAGTGAGCAAGAAGTCTCCTCCGGGTAGCGGTGAGTAGTCTACTGTCGTTCGGATAGCAGTCAGAGACCAGTCAGTACCAAAGCAATCACACGCAACAACTGTGAGCGGCAGTGGAGCATTGAATTGGCCAAAATACGCAATACAGAACTTTTCGATCCCGGGTCGGCTAGTGGTCTCAATGTTGTTAGGCTCATTACAGGGGAAATTACTGCCACAGCGCACTGTTACACAAGACTGTGCCCAGCACTTTGGTGCTTTCCAAACTCAAGTTCACGATAGGTATCCGTTTACCTCTGCAGAATCCGTTCATAAACAATACAGTCAGAAGACGCACCTGTTCGCACATGCAGTGAGTTTGGTCGTAATCCAGCCCGAGCAGTGCACATACTGACACAGACCCTGTTGTAATTCAGTACGACATTAATTGCTGCAGCAGGCATAGTGACACGATCATAGGTCGAGGCGCGTAGGAGAAATCCAGTCCGAGCAGTGTACATACATCCGGCTGGAATTCAGTAGGACGTCGGTTGTAGCAGACAGTCGTATGATCATAGGTCGAGGCGTGTAGGAGCGACTGCAGTGCAGCGGACTGTAGCTCAACGCGCAATAGATTACGAATACTGCTGCATCGCACGCATGTAGGTCTAGACAGATGGGAAAAGGCTTGTGTCACGCGCATGCACAGTGTAGGTCAAGACAGATAGGAAAGGCCGATGCTATATGCATGTACAGTAGGTCAACACTCGTAGAAAAGGCTGCAGTACTCCTTACACCACGCACGCGTACAGCTCGACATTCGACGAGAATAGCGGGAAGGTTCCACAAGACGAATCCAGACTTGCACTGCGACACACTGACTGGACGTCTCTAGCGCTCGTTTGAATAAATACGCACGTCCCGTCCCTTGGGAGGCTCCAGCATCATCTGCTCCCCCAGGCGGTCACGTACCACAGAGCGAGAGTCCAGGTCGGCCTAAACCAGACACACACACGCAATGAAGGAGGAAAGAGAAGGAATTTGATATATAGGCAGAGATGGAGACAAAAGCAGGGGCAGGAAGGCAGACACACAGACACACGACAAAAGAAGGGGCAGGAAGGCAGACAAACAGACACGCATGCACACACAGACAGACACATACAGAGGCACATAGGAAACAGCATATTGTATTAGTTTTGAACGAACAGCCCTGGTGGTTGCAGACAGGTACAAGACAACATATACACACATATCCTATCCTGTCGCACATATACACACACACACACATATACACACACACACACACACACACACACACACTACTACTACTACTATTGACAGCTGCCAGAAATGGCCACGCCGCTCCCCAGAGGGAGACACACACACACACACACACACACACACACACACACACACACATACACATGTACACACACACACACATGTACACACGTACATGCACACACATACATGCACACTTGTACTTGTTGCTCACTGCCAAAACTGGTCACGTGGGTTCCCCGGGAGAGGGGAGAGAGACTCGAAAGGAATCTTGGAAAGATGACTCAATTCGCTATTGAACCGCCCAACGGCCGACACCCCCTGAAATCCCCAAAAACTCTGGGTGGACTTGAAAATGATCCCACTTATGGGCTCACCACACCTCAGTACGTGGGTGAGGACAAGGTGCAGAAACAGGATTGACAGCATCAGGGTATCCGTCCCGGGATCCAACTGCAGTCACCCCTCACATACACATACACATACACACACATGTACATACACACACATGTACATACACACACACACACATGTACACACATATACACACACACACACACACACACACACACACACACACACACACAAACGCAGAGGCAGTCGTGGTAAGCTTACCAGTCTAACTGGTTCTGGCACACGGTGCTTGCTGCATGCCTCCACTACAGCAACAGCAGTATCCAGACTGATACGATGACCAACAGAGATATAGACTGGTTTGCCAGAGTCAGAGTTCACGTATGCCTGCAGGAATTGTACACATACGCACACACATACTTTGAAGTACACACATGCAGATAAAAGCAGAATAATACGCCACTAATTTTAGCATGGGATCCACCACACAGCTGTTTGAAGTGGCTTTTTTCTGGCCAGTGAATCCCAATTTTCATTTTTCATTTCACACGCACGCACGCACACACACACACACACACACACACACACACACACACGATCAGACTCACCATTCCAACAGTACGACCATCATCATCCAGTATCGGGTGCTGATCTCCGCGGCGGGCAAGACGATCCTTGTGTTCCTGAAAACAACAGCAGACAACAGACACAGAGGAACTGTGATACATCCCACCTGAGACTAACCAACTCATTCTGTACACTATGTACAGGTCAAAGAGAGAGAGAGAGAGAGTGTGTGTGTGCGCGAGCGCGCACGCGCGTGTGTGTGTGTGGGGGTGTGTGCGCGTTTAACCCTTTCCCAGCCAAGCCTTGATCGGGGGTGCTGGCCACGTCATGGTGAACGCAAACTCACAATGCACTCACCTGCATGCTCAGGTTCAGAACTAAATTTATTTTATTGTCACTTCACATTGACGGATTTCCACGATCTATGGCTTGTTGGAAAGATCTGGATCTGACGAAGACACCATGATAGTTTCTAGATCAAAGGACATGCCAGGAAGACTGCTATATTCTCTCCAAGTCCCCCTACCATGCCTCAAAATTGCAAAACAACATCTCGCATTTTCTATCGTCTCCTTACTCACACTGAAAGGATTTTCACGATTCAAACTGCAAAGGAAAGCTGAGATTCAAGCGCTTCTTTTGATACCCAATACGCATGCATTGCGCTCAAGGGAAATCCCCAGCATGCACGTAGTGACGAGCAAAAAGTTTGAGTTGATCGCCGGCAGGTGAAATTTGAAATGTCCAGCTGTTCACATCGTCGGCGCTCAGTCATACATTGGCCCATCGCGAAGATCATTACATCAGTGGAAAGCGGAGTCCAATACCTTTCCAACGGTGGATCATTCGTGAGAATCCCTTGCCGTTTGAGTGAGTTACGATAGTTTGAACACTCGTCTATATGCCGTGATGTGTAGTGTACACTGTGCACTTTGGGTGCGTCGCGTAGACTCGACGCTGGCCATCCAGGGAACATTCTGAGTGTCGCGTATACGCGACGCTGGCGTGCAAAGGGTTAAGTATGCATGCATACGTATGTACACGTGTGCGAATGTGCACACGTGTGCATGTGTGTAAAATTACTAGCCACTTGCAGCGTACAAGGGACATTCCTAACCTGCCGGAAGGTCTTTTCCGTCACGTCCTGCGCAACAGACAGCAGATTCTTGGCAACACCTATGGTGGGGCAGTCAGCCACGACACCAAAGTGACTTGCAGACCCACAGCCTGCATGCAGAGAGACACACAGACACACACACACATACGAGACACACACACACACACGGGACACATGATCATGACATGTCATCAGCAGCAGATCTGGATTGACAAGATGAACTGCCATAATGGGTGGAGTAGTTGTGCTAACGTCGTCTAACGCAACAAGAGATCACCTGTGACATGTCATCTTGGACCCTAGCCATATACCGTTGCGCTCGGTGAAATCCGACCCGAAGTGCAAAGCTGTGGCCCTGGACTAGTTCCGATTACATCAATGTAGTTGTACAATCATGTGTACGTCCAGCCACATTCGTACCACTTCCAGGGCGTCAAGGGCCGTGCTACTTGAGGGCGCCAAATATGCACTCCGGGTCGGATTTCACCGAGCGCAACTGTACATGTATCAAAGTACATCCAGATCTAAACCTGATGATTTTCACGAGTCTCAATGTGAAGTTGTTTTTACTGTAGAGCGACAACGTGTGTGTGCTTCGATTGAGAAAATTGATGTGTACACGGTGGCAGTGGAGTTTTTGAATCCTTAAAAAAGATACTGGAGTTGAAGGTTGTTTTTCTTGAGCTTTCTTGCATTTTGTCTGCGAGAAAACTACTTACGTATAAATATTATCAGCAAGACGTAACTTACGTTTCGGGTGCAAGACCCCGTTGCCATCAACCAGCACCACCTGCGGCACCAGGTCGGGAAAGTCGCGCCGGGCTAGGTCCAGGAGGCGCACCATGAACGGCACCTCGCGAAAGCCGAGAAAGCCGCACTTGTACGGCTGCGTCAGCTCCACGTCCACTGCCAGCGTGTGCAAGTGCTGTGACCAGAGTGTGTGAGAAACCATGGCGGGTACAAGAAATAGAAAGACAGGTGTCGTGGACCGGTTTAGCCCCTCAAGTACAGCACACAATAGTCAATTGGGATCTGGGAAGGGGTGCCCCGGGTGTCTGGGCACTCCCGGGAAGGGGTGCCCCGGGTGTCTGGGCACCCCTCTTCTGGGGGAAAGGGTGCCACAAAGACTACGTTTGAAGAAAACCCGGCCTCAAGAGCGGATTCCATGCACCCTTCTCACATGCCAGGTTGTCCTACCCAGGGGTACACCAGAAGATGTGAGCCGCTTTCATTCGTACAAAGAAGAGAACAATCCGGCATGTTCTCTAAGTGACTGGCCACACGCCCGCACAAACGCACACGCAAACACAAGCACACACACACACACAGACACACACGCACACTTCCTCGCATAAACACGCCAGCCTAACCTCCAAGGATGGGAACTTGAGCAGGGCCAGCGCTGCCACGGCTTTCACATGACTGTCCTTGAAGAATGAGATATCAATGCCGGCCACCACACGTAGGCCTTCCAGCGTACTGCCATCCCAGCCAGGGAGATCATCCTGATCTAGAATTAGATCACGCATGCGTTCCTGCTCACTACACATGACACAGGATGTAGAGATAGAGATTGCACACATGCAGTTAGTTATACACGCATGAAAATAGTTACACACATGTCTAATTATGTAAAAAGGCGACGTGTATAACTATAATAATTATACATGTAATGAATACCACTATATGTGCACTCATATCACAACCATAGCGACGAATAAAGTATTCCAGAACGTTTTCTTGTCACAATTATCAACGGAATCCGTGACTAAAGAGAATGATGAAACTACAATAGGAGTTATACACTTGGAGTGAAAAAAACACGATACAAGAATTCAAAAGTAGCGACAACTTAACATTTGAAAATAAAAACTGAACCGTTCACCTCTCCACACTGCGCTCTTGGCCCACATTCACAACACCACACCATAGCGAGGAAGTTCGTTCTTGGGTAGATGTTCCATATCCTCCAGACAGCTGTTTCGCTCATTAAAAGCTCTTTAGTGGAGGTAGATAACGAATGAATAGCAGATAAAGGAATGAGTGTATTTATAGGGTAAAATTCTTTGGGTATGCCACTTTTCTATGTAGAAAATGCGTAGAAAGTGCGCAATTGCGCCACTTTTACCAATACCCTATAAATATACTTATTCCTTTATCTGCTATTCATTCGTTATCTACCTCCACTGAGGAGCTCTTTAAAATGAACGAAACAGCTGTCTGGAGGATATGGAACATCTACCCAAGAACGAACTTCCTCGCTATGGTGTGGTGTTGTGAATGTGGGCCAAGAGCGCAGCGTGGAGAGGTGGACGATACAAGAATAGTAAGAAAAATAGCACCAACTTCGGGGGATTATTGTCTCCACGTCGCCTTTTTACATATTTTAAGCGGAGATACACATGCGATCAGATCGAGTGTCTGAATAGGGCGCTGCGTATTTAAAGCGTTATGTCTGTATTAAAGTGTATTGCCTTGAATGTAACGTTTCTTCGGCAATGTCTGGATTGTGGTGTTTGCCCTAATGCCATCCAGAAGAGAGTACAGAAAGCCAAAGCGCACCAGTCGTTGGCCATCGAAAAAACATTCATTACAGATGACATTGCTAGGTCTACTGATACCTTGGGCAAGGTACGGTCACAATTCCGGCGGCTGTATCGTCAAGCCCGTGCATTTCTTTCGGAGCATGACTTTCTCCGCTTTTCCATGCTCAATTCTGAGAACAGCAGCGGGAGGAGGGATATGGAAGCGACATGTGCAGCGATGATGATGAACCCGGTGGTCAGTTGCTGGGAGAGTCGATGACAGGTGAAGGTGACAATGATGATTAAGAGGACGATGACGATGATGAGGACGAGGCGCCTGTTGCTCCATACCGGTCCTCCACACAGCCTCTGACCGTTGCGGGTGCGGAACAGCCTCACAACGTTCGGGGCTATTATCCCGGGTTGATTCTATCGTCATCTCTACCCGACGATTTCCGCCTAAATCCTGTACCACGGCCGGGGATCACTAGCCTGGATGACGCAGCCGGAGGCTCGGGCACCGATGTTATCCTTGATGCCATCGGGGCTGTTCGACAGCGGGCCCGTCAGTCACGTCAGCAGCGGCAAAAGAAACAGGAAGAAAGAGTGGCACAGTTGCGCCCCATGCTACCACCGGCGCAACAGCTTTTGTTTGGAAACGGCTGGTGAGAAGGGTGTTTCAAATTGGCTATCCTCCCCGCCGTCTTTCGTAACGCCCAGTTCAATCCTGAACAAATCGGATTTTCGTGATGCTGTTTGTATTCGATATGGTTTGTCATTGGAGGGAGTGTCCAGTTCCTGTATTTGTGGGCAGGACATGACAATAGATCATACCATGAGTTGCCCGGCGGGTGGTTATCCAATTGCAAGACATAACGAGATCCGGGACATTCTGTCGGAAGCTATTCGGGAAATACTGCCAGATGTGGAGAAGGAGCCTCTTCTCAAGCCGTTCGAAGGAGAAACACTACCACATCGAACTGCGAACCGGTCTTTGGAGGCGCGTCTGGATATCAGGGCGCGGGGCTTCTGGACCCGGCAGCAGGATGCCTTTTTTGATGTACGGGTAACGCACCCGAAGGCAAGCCTGCTGTCGCGTACAGACGTCCTGCGTCAGCTGAAGACCCATGAACAGGCCAAAAAGAGAGAATATTGTGCCCGTGTAAATATTGTAGAGAGAGCATTATTTACACCGTTAGTTTTTCAACTTCAGGCATGTGTGGGCCAGAGGGGTCTCGTTTTTTGAAAAATTTGGTATCGCTTGTTGTTGAGAAAAATCCTGAGTTACATTATTCTGTAGTCATGGGACAACTTCGATCTGCATTGTCGCTGTGTTTGCTCCGCTGGCGTATTACTTGCATACGTGGTACGCGGGCATCATACAAGCGCCAGCGCCACAGCTTTTTAAAAGCTGCCATACCCTTAGAGCACGTTGATGTGTACGGTCAAGAGTCCATAAACAACAAGAGTATGCAACTGTGATCTCTTTTCTATGGGCCAGATGCGCGGCGCGCTGCCTTCATTACATCATTCAGCTGCAGTCCGCGCACTGTGGAAAATCAAACACCGCGCTTTCCCTCTGGTTTGAAATGAATTTTCCTACGGAAGTGGAGTTCACGCGCCAAAATTTAGAGATTGCGTAGGTACTGGAATGAATCGAGCAAAAACGGATGGGCTCGTATGAGAAAATTGTGAGTTTGAATGCATGCTTTCAGAGCGTGATGAAGGCAAGTTACGTAATGCACTTACGCTATTCCAGTAAATTCGCACTCACACACACTTGCACATGCATGTACATTGTCACACTGCACTTCCTGAATTTCCTATCATTTCTCACCTGTATAGATTTTATTACCAGTGCAATTTTTCCAAAGCGTGTGCTATTTTTCTTACTATTCTTGTATCCTCGTGGGTTTTTTCACTCCAAGTGTATAAATCCTATTGTAGTTTCATCATTCTCTTTAGTCACGACTTTCCATTGATAATTGTGACAAGAAAACGCTCTGGGGGGGGGAAAGGGGGGGGGGGGGGGAATACTTTATTCGTCGCTATGGTTGTAATATGAGTGCACATACAGTTGTATTCATTACATGTAGAATTATTATAGTTATACACGCATGTACATAGGTATACACGCATGCAAGGAAGAATTTTTCCTTTAGCCAGCACAGAGTGCTCAACACAGTAACACTGGCGCACTATTCCACACAAAAGACACACACACACGCACCACACACACACACACACGCACACACACACACGCACACACACGCACACACACACACAAACGCACGCACCCACACACACGCACGCACGCACACACACGCACACACGCATGCACGCACACACGCGCGCGCGCGCGCACGCATGCACGCACACACACACACACGCACACACACACACACACGCACACACACACACGCACACACACACACATAAACGCGCACACACACACACGGTCACGGGGTACTAGTACACACCTTCTCCACTCTTCGAGCAGTTCAGCCGGAACGTCATCGCGAGCTTCATTCGCCCCAGCTCCTCCTGCTGCTGCTGCTTCTACTTGTGGTGGTGCTACTGTTGCTTCTGCTGCTGTTGCTGGTTCTAGTGGTGGCGCTGCTGCTTCTGCCATGTCTGTGATACCGGATCTGGGTAAGAGTTGGGGAGCAGAGTAGATAGTCTTGTTCTCAAGCTGCACATTTAACATCATTCACACCTACACACACACACACCCATACACAAACACGCACACGCGCGCGCGCGCGCGCGCGCACACACACACACACACACGCACACACACGCACGCACACACACGCACGCACACACACCCACACTGTCCCTCTAAACAGTACGGTCATTTAACTCTTCATTCTTTATTGATCTTGTGCTACGAATGCACAGAAAATGTCCTGCACATACACATGGTCATTCGCTTCAATTCACTTGCAGTGCTTCCACAACTCCTGAGCGGACAGAAAATAAAAGACAGCGATGCGAAGGAGACCACTGAGTCAGCAGGGGCGAGAATTCGGCAGTAAATAACTAGAAGGTCAGAAGAACACGGGACGCTGAACACCTACTCTACTGCTTACCGTGAGTGAGAAACAGAATTACAACATTGGCTCTGCGGCGCGAGTATTTCGTAGTTTGTCGCATTAGGTTTGGTAACTCATTGAACGGACTGAACAATTTAGGTTTCCAGGAATAAAAGACTTCAACAAGAAAGACAAGTGAACTCTACACGAGACAACGAACTCACAGAAAAACAAGACTGACTCTACACCAACGGACTGAACTGGAAATGAATGACAGTTTGTTCTGCAGCAAAGAGTTTTATTAGTTCTTTGAACGTGAAAGAGGATGTGTGACTTCTCACTCCCTCGAATAGCGTCGCGGACGCCGCTTTGGCGCTACTCGCAGCACGTGAGAACCAAGATCCAGTGCATGCGTCTGTGTACTGATCCCGGGAGCAGTGACACCCGGCCCGGTGTCCCGTGCCTGGCCTGGTCCACACAAGACTGTAAACCAAGCTTGCAAGGTATTTAAAGTATACCCTAAAATCAAATTTTCACCAGTTGTAGTCTTCTGGGTGCTGAGTCGAATGGTCTTGGTCCGAGGAAGCTGCGACGCTCCCTTCCTACTTGAATCCCAATCGAACTCGCGCACTTCCACCGAAACTGGGTGACTGCGCCCTACTAGATGGGGATTTGTATGCAAAATGTCACTAAAAGCGCCATATCGTTCTTATAAAAGCACGGATGACCGCGATTGGCCCATATGTTGTAGTCTTTTGGACGCTGAGTCGACTGGTTTTGGTCCGAAAAGGCTGCGATGCAGCGTTCCTCCTTTATTCCCAATCGAACATGGTTGCACAAGCGGTCACGTGCTCCTGGGTGCCCAAATCACCTGGTCACCACGCCAGCAGGCGACAAATTTCACACCAAGGTTCAACTCGAGTTCAACTCGAGTTCAACTCGAGTGACAGGAGTGCACCCAAAAAAGGTCAAACAGGCTAGTAAGTTGTACCCTGCAGGCACGGTGACCAGGTGACTGGTGTACGCAGGAGCACGTGACCGCTTGTTCAACCATGTTCGATTGGGAATAAAGGAGGAACGCTACATCGCAGCCTTTTCGGACCAAAACCAGTCGACTCAGCGTCCAAAAGACTACAACATATGGGCCAATCGCGGTCATCCGTGCTTTTATAAGAACGAAATGGCGCTTTTAGTGACATTTTGCATACAAATCCCCATCTAGTAGGGCGCAGTCACCCAGTTTCGGTGGAAGTGCGCGAGTTCGATTGGGATTCAAGTAGGAAGGGAGCGTCTCAGCTTCCTCGGACCAAGACCATTCGACTCAGCACCCCGAAGACTACAACTGGTGAAAATTTGATTTTAGGGTATACTTCCCCTTTAAAACGAACAATGAATTCGGTTTGAGATGACCCGGGAAGAGGACTCGATAGGTGGAGTCTCACTGGAGGCGGATACCGGTACAGTACATGTGACCACAATCAGGGTCCAGCGGAAAATGTTCGTATAATTCTAATCACAATGCTCCAAAAAACTACCTTGTAATGCTGATTATAATGCTTCAACAAGGCTAGCTATAATGCTCTTGGTTTGGAACAAAAATATAGAAGAAAGTCTGCTCATTGTCAAACTTCCAGGAAAGGATGCATTTACTTGTAGTCGATCTGCCTCTGAAGCTGCTACAATATTTCTCACGAGCTCCACCGCTTCTTACTAATCTTAGCACTATAAGACATGATCGCGTCTCCATAGGGCTTGAAAGTGCTACGTCACAGCATAGCAACAATTTCAAAAATACAAAAATTGGATCCACTTGGATCCAGTTTTTGTATGGATCCAAGCACATTTCAAGCCGTCTTACTCTCAGCAAGGTGATGTAACCAGTGAAACTGACTGATTTGGCTACTTGGGGCGGGGTTACAACTGGTGGCGAAATAAAAGTCACACCTGCATGCGACATGAGTGGGTTGCTATGCACCCACATACTTAGGCAATAGCAAAGTCACACCTTAGTGGATCCAAAATTAGAAATCTGATGTCAACTTACTACTCCCTGGCCGTTTTGACGTCATCACTTTCAAGCCCTATTGGCTGCTCTGCTCTCTATTGTAACTTTGATGCAGGGCTGTGGCTGAATAGTGGGTGCATCAAGTCTTTTCCCTTGCTTATCCATGAAGTGAGAGGTGAAACCATTATTGCTGGTGATCATTTGGATGCTGGAAGCTGGAGGCGAAATCGCCTGTTTGTGGTGCGACGTTAAATAAACTTCTACAACAACAACAACAACAACAACAACAACAAGCTGTCACTGCTTCCACTCTGTCAAAAA
The DNA here is from genome assembly GCF_964019385.1 of Sycon ciliatum. Lineage (NCBI taxonomy): Eukaryota > Metazoa > Porifera > Calcarea > Leucosolenida > Sycettidae > Sycon > Sycon ciliatum. The sequence goes on along the minus strand of NC_088645.1, from coordinate 23,249,407 downwards.
TGTCGTCATCCGAAACAGCTCGCGCGAGGCCAGTTCCTGAGAGCCGATCTCAGATCGAGATCCCTCCCATTTCCGGAAATCCTGAAAACGTGTGGTCAGAAGTTATTTTGCCGCTCTATATCCTCCGCTTGCGCTGTCGTCTTCTCCGGAGGTTGCATTGAGACAAAATGGTTGGCCACAATACTCTTCTTTTCTGATGGCACTTGACTGTAGGCCTTGCATTACAATCGTCCACGACGAACTGGATGTGCTTCACCAGGAAAGTAAGACACGCGCTCCTGAGCACTCAAATCGACTTGGTACTGCGTCTATGAAAAATTCTAGTTCATTTCGAGCCTGGTGAGCTGGACTCAGCAAAGGCAGTTATTTGGAACAAGCTCTTTCTGTTTATAGCCGCTCCTTCATCCAGGTCCAAATTTATCAATGGATCAGTGTTTACTTCAGTATCGCTAGAGATGCTATGGCCAGAGCCTATGGCTTAGCAGGAAAACTCCTCTTTGTCTGTTTGATATTCACTTCGCGTACGTCTAGTCTCCTCCCTGGCTCTCCATGATTTCTAAAAAGAACTTCTCGTAAATCATCGTTACGGTTTTTGTGTAACAGCCTCAGTTGCAACGTTGTGCATGCTACATCACCTGACTACGTTGCTACAATCACAAAGACTTTATGTAGGAATGGCATTACACTGTACATGTAGTCAGGTCAATGTAGCATTGATGCTAAAGCCAGTGCATGGTGTTTGCACCTCATGGCTTTAGCCGATTGTTGCCAAAAACCTGAGATTTCCCGAATGATTATCTACTATGAAACTCGTTATGCCGCTCAAACCTCACATAATGCTCGTCTTATTCCTTGCTAGTGCTCCATACTGCTCTGATTCTCGGATAGTCTCATAATGCTGAATATAATGCAGGCATTATCCGCTGGACCCTAGCCACAATGTGGATCTTCTGTAAAAGTGATGATTGGTACCAACTGGCCAAAGTACTTCGCCGACCAAAATTTGTCACGGATGGAAATAATGCAACACGAGTCGTGTTTTGCCAGCTCAAACTTGGCAACTTTTGGTAGCCGTTGGCGATAACGTGGGCCGGATATTTGGCAGAAGTTGGTGCTTTTTCTGGTATGTTTCATTCATGTTTGGTGTAGGGATTAAGAAACGGAGCAGATTTCTAGGAAGTGCCTGCCATAAGGTTCGCATGGTTCTGCCAAATTCACTGCGTTTGAAGCAGAATTTGCCAACTTTTCGAGCATTGTCCGCCAAGGGCTAAATACAAAAACTGTACTGTTCCTTCGAGCGATTTTAGGCAAGTCCAAATCGGCGAAGTTACATCGTAGTTTGATGACTGCCAAAAGTTCGACATCGATCAAAGTCACTCACCGGCCAAACTGTTTGTTTAATTTTCTTGATACTCGTCGCAAAACCCAGAAAGACGGTTGTTCTACTTATATTTAAAGTCGCATCACAAGCAGGCAACTATGCCTTCTTACATGTGCGCGCACTGTGAGGCTATAAGAAGAAAATACTACTTATGCAGAAATGTGATAGGATGGCTGTTTAGTGTTGACCAGCAGAGGATGCTGTGATGATAAGTTACGAAAATTATCTCAATCAGCGTGAGTCTGGCTCACCGTGACTTGAAGCAAACCATGTTACGTTGAAGATATTGAAATGACTCTTCATACGAGTGAAATAAAACGCTGCAGAGGCCACTACTGGACGTAGGCTACTCAATGTGGTGAACAAAGAATCAATAAGCGGCATAAGTTGAACATGGAGTTGACCATTGACTATTATGATTGACATCACATGTTGTGCGTGCACTGTGAGCCAGTATAGCAGTGCGTGCTGTTCAGTTGTGGCACCCAGACTGAGTTTGTGCAGTTGGTTACCATCAGTAGATCTACTTAACGGCATTGGTAATTTGATATTCGGTAGCCCTGTCACATGTCTGTAAGGCTCAACATAAGAAGAACCGCCACTGCTTGTTTCCACGTGATGATGCACGCAAGAAGAGATACAGGATATATCCGTAACGTTCAACAACAACGTTAGCCAATAGCCAGCCGATTCCGAGTCCTTTTGTCATCGTGAAAGAAGACAACCGTGAAATCATCCGCATGGCAATACCGGCGATAAACCATGCATACACCTTCGATACTGCTAGTTTTACCTGTACCTGCCCTCGTGTGAAGCTTGCTACACCTGCACTGAGGGTGGGTGTATTCACAACACCAATCGTGTGAAACCCTAAAGTAAGTAGCAAAGGAAAAAGACAACCCACATTCGCCAATAAAATGGAACGCTCAACTGAAGATCTCAAACGAGTCCAAGACTCATAAACTGTCAACATTCCCTCAACCCTGGAACCTTTGGATCCGTTGCATCATTTTCATGAAACGCCTCATCAAATTCAAACTCATTACCTGTAGTACAATCCCTCTTTGATTTGTTTCCGGCTTCTCTTTGTGCTTTTTTCATGATTGTATTTTCCTCTTCCTCCTTTTCTTATCATTATCGCTATCTTCATCATTTTGCGAGAACTGTGGCAATACGGCCAGTGAGAAGGCAGATTTTGCCTGTGCTTCTGGTGAAGTAAAATAAAAAGCTAAACAAACAAACTGCAAGTGTAAGATTGAACACAAAAGCTTGACGAGAAGCTGTTACCGTTACCAACCTCCACTAGTATGCTTCTCGCATTAACCCTTTGAGAGCCGATTGAAAATTTCAAAATTCTGCATATGTTCATGTTCTTTGGGACGTAACTTCAGTTCTACTCACTCAATCTTCACAATCTTGGGCTTCCTGGAAAGGTCTCCGCGAGAGGAAGAGACTGAGGTCACGCATGATGACCAGGACGCCATATCTCCAGCGCCGGAGAGCAAGCATTGTGACTTTTCTGACTTTGATGGTTTGAGCCGGTTTAAAGAAAATGCTTTTATCCAGAAAACCTCATTACGATCAGTCAAGCATTGTGACGCTAGTGTTCGATTGCGCAGTGAAAACGTATCCTTGTTCATCTTTGCAATCCGATAATTACAGACGCAAGTGGCAAACACCTTCGCACAGTCTATCGGCAGATGTGCCCGCTTGCCTTTCAACCCTCCGGGCTCGCCAGAAGCAAGAAGGCGAGTACGATATTGCTGTTCCTCTTCTTTTGAAATCAAACACCGTGCAGCTAGCGTCGCTGATCGTCATAGTGCACACGTTCTCGAAGTACGAAAGAAATCAGGCTCTTCAAGCGTATCATGTTTGTCTCCTTCTTTCCACTCGCCGTAAACAAAACCATCTGCATGCAATACTGCACCTTTCTCACGTGTTGTCGTAGGTGGCATGCTCAAGCTAGAGTCCACCTACACAGACAGAAGTACGAGCAGTTGCTCCTATAAATTCCAAAAGCAAACCCGTGGGACCTCTCAGTCCAAGGTCTGGAATTCTGGGCGGAAGGCAGAAGAGAAAACAGTCACTGAGCCGACACTTTGCGTGTGTTGATAGCAAATCGTTTTCCCCACTTATTCGCAGACTCGACCGAATATTCGCCCATCGACCTTCAGCAATTATTATTGGTAGTATTTGATCGACGGCTTTCGTTTTCTTCGCCCAGCGAATCGCAGCATCATGGACGAAAGAAGGTCTTCCGTGGTCTGTTCCGTTCTTTATGGGCTAATGGTGCTGGTGCTGCTGGGTGTGTGCGCGATGGACGTCTGCACAGCGCAGATTCGGGCCAACAGTATTTCTCTCGTCTACATTCGGAACGGTCGTACGAGCACAAGACGTAGCTGGCTCGCCGGCCCGCGTCGTGAAACCTCCCGGCGCTCACCCATCGTGTCCCGGCAGATGGACCCCGGTAGCGCTGTGCAGTCCGGACTAGGCAAACGACAGGCCGTTCAGTTGGTGAACATGATGGGATCATCCGAGTGTGGCGTGGGGGGTCTCCGCGGCACGCTGGATGCTACTCTGAGTCTTTGGAACTACGGTTGCTACTGCGGCTTTGGAGGCCACGGCAGGCCTGTGGACGCGATCGATAGGTGCTGCCAACAGCACGACTGGTGCTACAGACGAACCTCGCGATCTGACGCTCACTGTATGCCCAAGATCAACCTCTACCGGTGGCAGTGCAAGGCTGGCATACCCGTGTGCACTCGTGATCGCCAGGGGATATCAGGTAAGGATGCCCTGCCCTCCCCGGCGTCCCTGCCAGGCTTCCATCTCCCCTGCTCTCCCCTCCCCGCCAGGCCTCCATCTCCCCTGCTCTCCCCTCCCCATCCACTCGCCAGGCTTCCCTCTCCCCTGCCCATGCCCTCCCCCGCCAGGCCTCCATCTCCCCTGAACTCTTCCACACTACGGAACAACCAGTAAAGGTGACCATGGTGACCATGGTGACCACGGTGACCATGGTGACCACTGTGGCAAGGTACTACTGCCTGCTTTATACTTATAGGACAACTACAGTGCTGGCAACTGAAATCCGACCCCTGAGCGGTGCGCCCACATCGCAAAGACTCAGCACGGGATTGTAACACTACGAAATACATGTAGAGACCGCTAGAATGTGAACTCACTGCTCAGGTGGTCGGATTTCAGTTGCCCCTGGTACGACCAGGCGGAACGGATGTGATTTCCAGTCAAATGAGTGCAGCGGTTGTTGTTGCATGCCCATGTGGGTCAGTTTTCTCCCAGATTACAGACGGAAATTGTTGCTTAGCACCATCACAAGCGTGCGGCAAGGTCTCCAATTATCTCTGCTACTTTATGTTGATGTTGCAGGATCAGCGGGGAACGACGCGTCGAGCCGGATCGCGGACTGCTCCGCCACGGCGTGTGCGTGCGACAGTGCGTTCGTGACGTGTCTCAACTCCGTCGACTTTCGCCACTCTTACAACACGTCCTATGTGCGGTACAGCCGCAAGACGGGAGCATGCCCTAGTAGATAGCAGTGTACTGCGGACAGCTACATGTACATGTACGGTGCTGGCAACAGAAACCCGACCCCTGGCGATTTCTGTTTTTCTTTTTCTGAAATTTCTGTGAATTTGTCTGTCGGTGTAGGATGTACTCTGTGAATAAACAGTCTTTTGACAAAACGTCGTTTTACGATCTGTCGTCGAAATATTTGTTTTCTGTGAACAGTCACAATCTCATTTTATATTAGGCCCAGTATACTAGCACAAGTGTTTTAACTCTGAGTTTCATGCACTAAGCGATCATCAGAAAACAGTAATTTTGATCGCTTAGTGCGTGAAACTCAGAGTTAATTAAAACACTTTCTCTGTCCTCTTATTGTTTGAATCAGCGATCTGCCTCTCGGTATTGAGCACTTTCTTGGACAGCCTGGAACCTCTCTGTTTTACTAGTACATGTACATGTACATGTAGTAACAGCATAGTAAAGAATGGGTCTGGGCTAACTTGATATCTGCCCATACCCGGCTCTTGTTCTCCTGTTCGTCACAGTTCCATTCTCTCCCTCTGATTTGTAACCATGTTGTTCGCAACTTACTTCATCCTGCGCCTTGATCCTCGAAGGGTGGTGGCGTTCCTGCGGATGCGGAAAACCCGGCCTCTAGCCGAGTCTGACGCGAGCTGTGAATTTTGTTTCCCAACTTCATGATCAAATGAACGTTCCTTCCTTTCTCTCTCTAGCCACACTACCTACTCTTCTCCCTTACGGTTACCTCGTTTATCAATTGTTTTATTTTGTTTATTATCTCAACTACTGTGCATTTGCACGGGACGGGTGTGTGTATTTCTGGTGGGCTTAAAGTTCTCTTCGTTCTTTCCCTTCACTTGGTGCGCAGTCTCGCACTACCAGTCATTTTCTCTCTTCTCTACTTTTCTCTTCACTTGCCGCACTGGGAATATAGTGCGGTCGAGTCCTCAGGTCGACTAAGTAGTCTCTGCCAGCTAAGCATACATGTATCAACAGCAGAATAGATCGTACTTCGTAGGCGATAGTCGGATGACATGATCCCAACCTTGGCCCTGGGACATGTACTTCAAAACTTAAAAGTATGCATCTCTTTTTAAGCAAAAAATGAACACTGCAAATAATACGCTCGGTACGTGAGTGTAATGTTGTCACATGCTATAGAGAGAAAAGGGAAAACAAGGAGGAGTCCAGGTAGAAAGGGAAAAGTCACTTGAAGGATTAGAACATTGAAAGGATCAGTCACGCAATACGGTTAAAATTCCCATCATGGATAGGATAATTATTCAATTGACATCCCTACGCAAGAAGTAGGTCGTTATTATTAATTTAACAAGGAAATATTGACTGATTTGAGGGAAAGAGACAAACGGGAAAAGTCTGAAGAAAAAATTGACTGTCACCACCAGGACTCGAACCAGGGACCCTCGCTTGTAGCCAGCGATGCTCTAACCACTGAGCTATGGTGTGGTCGTCATCCCAGCAGAGGCCGTTCAACATTTTCTTCAGACTTCGTAACTCACACTTCCTGTGAATCCACACAGGCGGGTGGGACGCAGCCCTCACTGTAACCCACACACTTCACGTACAAACTAGCACGCGGGGACAAGGAAAAATAATATTTTACCTAGCATGCCTGCAAACGACGCAGAACACACTATTATTGATGCAGCCAGCCTACAAATCATGCAAGCGGCATTGATGGAGAAATGATGAGCGTGCTCGGCGACGCAAATAGGAAGCCCTGCGTCCACGAAAAACACGTTACAAACCATTAAATTTTTAATAGCAAGAAAGAGATACAGCACCTCAATCTTGCCACAACGCTTGAATAATGTAAACACGATATAGACCGTGCTCTAGGCATTGGCGGATTCTGCTCGAAAAGGTGGCAGATGCTGCTCGAAAAGCAGTGAAATTGGCAGAGCCATACAAACCTTATGGCGGGCAATTCCTCGAATTCTGCTCCATTTCTTTATCCACATACCAATCATGCATGAAATTTCCCAGAAAAAGTACCGAATTCTGCCAATTTTTCTGCCGGCATTATCCGCATAATATGTCTACAGTGCTCTCATGCTTGACACGATCAAAACAAACACTTCTCAGTATTAGGATGGCAATAAACAGAATTAGCTGAAGCGTCATGTTGTTACGAAGGTTTTATTGAGATGTCACGACGCTTCAGCTGATTCTGCTTATTGGCAAATGCCCTCCCTCGAGATCCCTGCGCTCAGTATTTAAAGGGGGAAGTTCACCCTAACATGAACTTCACAACCCGTAGCGAAATGCACACTGATTCCAATGGTGAAAGTCTACATTGTAAGGCTGATCGGAGCAGCCGTTCCCAAATTACATTGTATACCAGCTTGAAGTTTGCACTAAATTTGGTGACATCATGATGATGACGTCATAAACTTGCCCAGACTAGACCAGGCCGGATTTATGACGTCAGAGAGACAGACTTTGTATGGGACTATTTTGTGTTTGTATTCTTTATTTTACTTCGCAAAGTCAAATATGATCGTTGCCCAATACCGTAGTTACATGTATGCTAGCGAAGGGTGGGGATAGGGAAATTTCAATATTCGGTTCTCCACTGTCCCAAAGAAGTCGGATCTTTTCAACCTTCGGTATGGGATATACATGTATGGCACTCTACCGGTATCCCGACTGGAAACATTCTACTTGAGTAGTATGAAATTCATTTTTGTAGAGGAACACGAAAGAAATTGGGTTTTCCCCATCTACTCCCATACAAAGTCTATGTCTCAGACGGAATGAAATAGGGAAAGTCATACAATAATGCTGCAGCCATAGCATTGCATGTACATGTATCTTCTGATGGAACAAAATGACAAGAACCTGTCATCACCCTACGATCTATTCTGCTGTTGATATGCTTAGCTGGCAGAGACTACCCCACTGAGCCGACCACATCAAAGGGCATAGCCACTTCTACCCCCTCCCCCCCCCCCCCTCCCGTCAAGTGCCCAGACAAAGTAGGCATATGGGGATAATACCGACAGAAAAATTGGCAGAACTCGGTACTTTTCTGGTAAGTTTCATGCCTGTTTGGTATGTGGATAAAGAAATGGAGCAGAATTCGAGGAATTGCCCGCCATAAGGTTTGTATGGTTCTCACTGCTTTTCGAGCAGAATCGGTCACCTTTTCGAGCATTTATCCGCACACCCCAACCAGACAGTGAATGCCGTGGTTGACAGTTTATCATAATCTATGTAGACGACGTGTGCGCGTCACGCGATCACGACACAAGACAGAGAGCATGGTGCTTTGTCAGTCTGTACACCTGTGTTTACATGTACATGACATTATAGTCATGTGCATTGTACATAACACAAAGTATTAGTTGTTTGATACTGTACTAGATAGCATTAATCAAATTTTGGACAATTCTCCTGTCGCAGCCCACTGCCCCCTATCCTTTTGTGACAGATACTGCTTTTCCAGCAGAATCTGTCACCTTTTCGAGCATTATCCGCACACCCGCACCAGACAGTGAATGCCATGGTTGACAGTTTATGTGGACGACGTGTGCGCGTCACGCGATCACGACACAAGACAGAGAGCATTGTGCTGTGTCAGTCAGTACACTAGGCTGTGTTTACATAGTCATGTACATGTATAGTCATGTACAATGTACATAATACAATGTTTGTTTGATACTAGATAGCACTAATCATTTGGACAATTCTCCTGTCGCGACCCACTGCCCCTATCCTTTTGTGCTAAACCTGACCTACATGTACAATGTAGCTTGCCGACCTTACATTTCCTCGCCCATTTCCCTATAAAAGCGAGTCGTGATCCGTGGTTCTATAGTTCCACTTGTTTTCTTTTTTTCTGAGAATTGCCTGGTAAGCACAGCGAGAGAATCATTGCTTCATTCCGTGCTACGAGCGTCTGTTCTCTCTCTCACGTATTATAAGCGGTTCTCTTCTCTCAGTATTCCATCACCTATCCCCTCCCTTACTCCTCACCCATCATCTGAGTTCGGCTGTTGCATAACATAACCATGGCAATCCGTACTGGAGTGTTCGTTCTCTGTATGCTGGTAGCTGCCATGTTCTGCACTGGCGACGTATCCGGTTCATCCGTAGCAGCGGGATCTTCGGCCGTGGAGGTCAAAAGCCGCAGCAAGCGTTCTCTGCTCAATTTCGGTGGTATGATCTCGTGTGTGATACCCCAAGCTGGTAACGCCCTCACTGCGGCGATACGCTATACGAACTACGGATGCTGGTGTGGAGTGGGTGGTTCCGGGTCAGTTGCGGACGAGATCGACGAGTGCTGCAAAGTGCACGATGCCTGCTATGACGAAGCCATTGCCAGCGGATGCTCTAATCCCAAGTTCGACCATTACCACTGGAACTGCGATGGTGGAGACCCGTCCTGTCGCAGCACGTGGTGGCAAGAACTCTTCGGTGAGTCGTCATAAGAACTACAGTGTAGGTGATCTGTACTACAGTACGTGCGGAAACAAAACAAAAATTATGCAAGTTCTTGAGACATAACCAGGCCTTGAACGTTTTTATTGTTTGAGCGGTTTTAAGGGGTCCGACTGCAGGGCAAGCAAGTATCGAGAGCCTGTTTTGAGGACTCCAGAGCAAGCTGTTGTAAGGACAATTCTATGGTGTACAACATGCGCTTGTCTAGCCCTCATGGCTGCATATTGTAGGAGGAATGACGAAGCGTCCCTGACTATTCTTTCTGTCTGTGGGTGCGTGTGTGTTTGGACTCATTGTGTGGCCTGATCTTAGGTGGTAGCAACAACCGCTGCGAGAAGAAGATCTGCAAGTGTGATCGGCACGCTGTGGCTTGTTTTAACAGGCACAACAGTGTCTACGACTCCGGTAACATTGCTTACATTGATCGCAGCCACTGCAACTGAGGGTTTACCGGGTGTTAGCGGCCGTCGTGAGTTCCCTTCGGGAACGGACCCGATAATTTACTTTACTTACTTACTGCAACTGAAGTTTCCAACCGTGAAGGCAATCATCTACATCTATACATTGCTGCACTGTCGCTACTCAGATGATAACATAACACTCTATTACTATTTACAGGGTACGGCTGGCCTTAACTAAATTAAGGCAAGGTAGTCTCCGTACCATTGTGTTTCATTATTCTTTTCGAGCTGGGTATGTGAATGTAGTAAAAAGAAAAGAAAAAAAGGAGCGGCAGTGATGGTCAAGTGCCTTGAGGTGTTTCAGCTATAGCACTTCAAACATGTCAGAAGCAATTCAGTTTGCACCTGAAATACATGTACATGTACATGTGCGAGTACATTTTTCTCAAGGTTTGGAGACTCCACTGTAGCCAATACTTGAATCCATACATCCTGTACACACACCTTGTACACACTCTCTCTAACGGTCTCTAGGCTACACTGCAATTGATATACATAAGATTAAATTTTCGGGCAAGGCCCATCCATCATCAGGACTATTCCTGATGATGGGCCTTGCCCGAAAATTTGATCTAATGTATATCAATTGCAGTGTAGCCTAGAGACCGTTAGAGAGAGTGTGTACAAGGTGTGTGTACAGGATGTATGGATTGTGCGAGTACATGTGCATGTTAATCAAAATAATAATTATTACTATTACGAAATAGAGGTTGCGACTTCGGTGATGATTATGTTTAGGAATGGGTTTGCTCCCACACTGGAGCTCGCGCTATTCCGCCGACGACTTGACACTTGACTGACTCACGACTGCCATCCAGAGCACACGAGAAGTCCATCGAACCTTCGACTCGGCAAACCTGCAAGAAAGCACCACTCCCTGCTCAATACACAGTGTTTTGGGGAATTCACCCCTCATCAGTTGAGCTTGAGTAGGCTGAGGAAGATTGTGCCCGAAGAGCACCACTTATATAGTGCTCTCCAGGCACAAACATCACCAGGGATACAAACTTACAGAGACACTCCGTTTCCAGCGCGACAAACACCTCGTGAACACCAGATATCAGCGTGAGTCAGAACATACCTTCGCAGAGCTGTTGGTGTTGGTGCGCCTTTCAGCTCTTCTCCGATAATTTCCGCGGGCTGTGCTGCCATATCAGCAGCAGGCTTGCTGGCTGCATTTGGTGGCATATGATTTTGCAATTAACCCAGTGTATTGACTCTGCAAGGGTATTCCCTGGTACTTTTGTCACTCAGATGTGGATGCGAACGCAATCACATCATGATACACTCTCTGCGAGAAGTTGTTCAGGTTTTGCCAATGCTTTAGAGTCTCGCAGCCAACTCGCAAGGGAGAAAATTTGCTAGGTTGAAACGGCATTTAGGCGGATAGAAATATTATGAGAAGCCCAGTGCATGTATAATTTCTCCCAGGGAGTACTAAAAAAACTGGTTTTAGTACTCCCTGGTTTCTCCCCTTGGTGTACCTGTGCAGCAAGCTATTCCGATATGCACCACAACTAGCTCGGACAATCGACTCGTCATGATCAGCCATGATGATGCTCCTCTCAGTCCTAACCCCTGCAATTGCTAATACTTAATAGTCTCATAGTTTCTCCTGCACACTCTCTGATGCCTTCCCTTCTTTTTGGTGCGTGTTTTTGGCCGTGATGCCCAGACCTCAGATCGGCTGAGCCACCAATGCCCCACCATCACTGCTGCGTCTCGGTGCAGCCCCTGCTCAATAGTTGTCACATTCGTCCTAGTCTCAGTACCATTGTCTTTCTTTTCCATTTTCGAATTTTTTTGGGAATATGAACATAGTTTAAAAAATCATCGTTCATCAGTTCACGTGTCTTCACAACGTCACCGGCGCAAGGAATTCGTGGGCAGTATTAGTATTAGTACAGTGAAACCTCGTTAGGAAGAACACTGATAGGACACATGTTTGCTTAAAAAGAACTAGTATTCGTAACTCCATTGGATAAATCACTGTGTATTCACTGGGTATACCATACGGATAAGAAAAACTCCCGTTATTGCGAACAAATATCATTGATCCCTTGGTGTTCGTCCTAAACTAAAGAGGTTTGACTGTACTTTCATTACACTTGAAGTACAAGTAAACTCCAATCAAAATCAACGCCTTGTGAATGTCTACGCGTGCATCAATGCAAGCACATACATGTACATGTACATACGCCAGCAATTGAGGCCATATCATAATTGTTATGTACTGTTATTGGGTTATTGTGTACAGGATGCACATGTATTGAACGTTTTCGTTTAATCCTTCTCAAAATACTACGTGGCATGGTTGAATTGAATTCTCCGGTGGTCTGCAACTGTAAAATTAAAAAAGGAAGATCAGAAATACAACACTCTGATAATGAACAATGAATAATCAGCGTGTAAGTACTAGAAGAGGTCGTGAGCGAATCTGAGGGATTTGGCATCAAGATTGGCGTGGTATTTCTCAGGAAGAGTGCGATGCATGTGTGATGCAAAGCGAATCAATTTTGCAGACCATGAATATGTACATGTACATGTACAATGTTTGTAGAAAAGCGGGTGATCAACTCCCAATACCACTGATGATGGATGCGAAATAAAATTGACGAATGACACAGTTGAATTTGTTGATTAAAATGGCGTAAACATGCATAATATTTAATATGTATTCGCACATGTACAATGTACTTCATGTGCAAGCTGAATTGCTTCTGACGGTTTGAAGTGCTATAGCCGAAACACCTCAAGGCACTTGATCATCACTGCGGCGGAGGATTAAAGCCAGGCTCCTTGCCTTGACTCGAGTTAAGGCCAGCCATACCATGTTTAAACATAATTCAGCGTTACGCTATAATCTGAGCAGACACAGTGCAGCAATGCATGGGTGCGTTTCCTTCACGGTTGGTAACTTCAGTTGCAGTGGCTGCGATCAATGTAAGCGATGTTGCTGGAGTCGTACACGCTGTTGTGCTTGTTGAAACAATCCACTGCTACGCGATCACAATTGCAGATCTTCTTCTCACAGCTGTTGTTACCGCCACCTAAGATCAGGCCACAAAATGAATCCAAAAACACGCGCACCCACAGACAGAACGAATAGTCAGAGACGCTTCGTCACAACTTCCTCCCCGAATACGCAGCCATGAGGGCTAGACAAGCAGCCGTTCTACACCATAGAATTGTCCTTACAACAGTTTGCTCTGGAGTCAACAAAGTGGTCTCTCGCTACTTGCCCCGTAAGGCTGTAGTCGGACCGCTTAAAACCACTCGAACAATAAAAACGTAGAAGTCCTCATATGTCACAAGAACAAATTACTTGCATAATCTTTTGTTTTGTCTCCGCACGTACAGATCACCTAGGACTCACCGAAGAGTTTTTGCCACCACGTGCTGCGACAGGACGGGTCTCCACCATCGCAGTTCCAGTGGTAATTGTCGAACTTCGGATTAGAGCATCCGCTGGCAATGGCGTCGTCATAGCAAGCATCGTGCACTTTGCAGCACGCGTCGATCTCGTCAGCAACTGGCCCCGCACCGCCCACTCCACACCAGCATCCGTAGTTCGTATAGCGTATCGCCGCAGTGACGGCGTTACCAGCTTGGGGTATCACGCACGAGATCATACCGCCGAAATTGAGCAGAGAACGCTTACTGCGACTTTTGACCTCCACCGCTGAAGATCCCGCTGCTACGGATGAACCGGATACGTAGCCGGTGCAGAACATGGCAGCTACCAGCATACAGAGAACGAACACTCCAGAACGGATTGCCATGGTTATGTTATGCAACGGCCGAAGTCAGATGATGGATGAGGAGCAAGGGAGTGAATAGTAGATGGAACACTGAGGGAAGAGAACCGCTTCTAATACGTGAGAGGGAGAGAGAGAACAGAAAGTCGTAGCACGGAAAGAAGCAATGATTCTCTCGCTGTGCTTGCCAGGCAATTCTCCGGCAAATAGAAAACAAGTGGAACTATAGAACCACGGATCACGACTTGCTCTTATAGGAAAATGGTCCAGGAAATTTGAGGGCGGCAATCTTGACTAGGTGTTCTGGGATAGCACAAAAAGATAGGGGCAGTGGGCTGTGACAGGAGAAGTGTCCAAATGATTAGTGCTATCAAATTAATATCAAACAAACATTGTGTACAATGTAAACATAGACTGACACAGCACAATGCTCTCTTGTGTCGTGATGCGCACACGTCATCCACATACACTGTCAACAACGACATTCACTGTCTCACTGTCTGGCCACTTGACGGGGGAGTAGAAGTGGGCCCCGGAGTGCTGTCAAACTTTCCCTACAACTGTGCATTCTAATGTCCATAGTTCGTGTGGTGGGATGCTGACGTGAGCGAGCGACTTGGCGACCAATTCAAATTATTGTGAGGAAGTTTGAAAGACGGTCACGGTAAGCCAAGGATTGGTAGCCACATGTAGATGTAGAATGTAGATTCACATCGTGTGCGACCACAGCCGATCTAATCAGGCAACACAGCTAGTGGAACTATTAGAAGAGAAGAATAACACACCAACACCTGCAGCCCAGAGCAAGTGTGAGCCCAACCACAATGCATACAGTGCATTTACGTCGCTAACCGAGAACATGAACACTGAAATCACAGGATTGGCTCGTACTTTCAATGTTGTCGTCATAATTACCGTTATGGGCCTCTCGTCCTTGAAACAACCAATACGAACACAACTCGGTACGCCTTTCATCACTAGTACTGTACTGCAAAGAAAGCAGACGGCATGCAGTGTATCAATTGACGCCGTCGCACTACATCATAATTATCAGGATCGTATCGAGTATTCGATTACAACATGTTCATCACATTCAAGATTGTTGGCATGATTCGAGAAAGAGAACTGTCCGGAACGCCAATGGCAATGGTGTGGTTGTTGCGTGTATGGACCTTCTATGGAGAAACAAGTGAGTGCATGACGTAGCTGTTAGTTACTTGTGCATTGTACACGTACACGTGGAAATGAACAACAGTGGGAGCACTCTGACTTGTTTGATGCACCGGGTCGGTTTAATTTGAAATTTTGTCACGTGTATTAGACTTCATTGCGATCGGCTCGGCCAGTAACTCTGCGCTCCACTGACGAGACCTAATAAGGTCGAAACGACTACTTGTACTTGTAGCTGTCCGGCGATTGAGTAAATGAACGCTATACGGAATTCAGAATGTGTTGCATGAATGGATAATAATATTATTTTGTTTGTCTGTTTGAAGTTTTATTTTACATCGCAAACCAAACGGGCATTGATGCATAATATCAACTAATACATCTACTACTAGTATGTACAATAAAACAATGTCGGAGTGCCCGCTGCCACTACCATTAACTAATTACTTACCACCCATGAGGGCCATGAGGGCGCACGGTCAAACATTGTCGAAGTGCCCGCGGCCCCTACCATTAAACTATTACTTACCACCCCGGATGATGAGAGTGCACGATCATCATCGACAACAATAACAACTGAGAAGTAAGTCTGAGGTATCTTGCAGCTTCATCCGTAGAGAGTAGTTGGGTGGACACACCCATTCCCAAAAGCACTGCAAATCGAACCAATTCCCTTACGTACGACAAAAACCACACAACAGTAAAATTGTCAGTTGTGCCGGGCAGTACATAGAGCGTCGTCTTCTGCATACTGATGTAGTATGCACGAGCATGTGCAGAATCTTCTCCACTCAGGACAGGTCGTGTTGTGATTGCGTAGTGACAGAGTTGGTGGAGGTGCAGTTGTACTATTTAATTACTACATGATTGTTAGCGAGTCGTGAGAGAACTCCAACTCGTTCCAATAACGTTACGTTACTCCCACCATGGTCATGACTCAACTGTGTACTGGCAGTGGGGCCTACACAAGTACAATGACTTATTTAAGTAACAGTTAGTTGTACTGGCCAGGCCATGTGCCAGTACAGTAGTCGGATTGCTGCTACAGTATTGGTTTACCTGCCCACCAACCTGGCCTGGCCACTATTACTATTACTATTAGTACTAGATTTACCTGATTCAGTCCGGACTATGAGTATGAAAGCAATACATGCGTGGTGCTGCTGCATACGCAATTACAGATTACCCAATCACGTTTGCGAAGCTCCTTTCTATCATGTAGAAATAATTGACCGTGGCAGTCCGTCAGAATACCTCGACAGGATTGTCACTGTACACGACAAGTCGAGAGCTCACGTCAGCGTCTCACAAGGAAAGCAGAAACGCGCAGCGTTGGCGAGCTCTCTTGGCAGCACTCAATCACTGCCCACTTCAACCCACCAGTCAAACGACGTAAACAGCGGCTTTGATGAATGGGCCTGATGACAGTTTATTATGCATAATGTACATGTGCAGGACGTCGTGTGCTGCACAACTACATGATGATTGGACAGCTGTACTTGGCCAATCAAGAACTTGAAATCACTGAAGACTTGGACATGCCCCCCGGCCCCGTTCTCCGAGTGCCTACGCATAATGGTCAAACAACTCATGATCGCTGTGAGCATTGTAAATTCTTCAACAAAAAAATTTCCTATAAAAGAAGATCATAATAGCTGAGGGAGCTTTAGTTCAGCCTGTTTTCGATTTGTCCTAGGGTTGCTCTGGAATCACAGCGAGTGGCTCAGTGATAACGGTACATTGTCCTAGTACTGCTGAATTTACATCCGTAGAACCTTCTCATTTTACTAGTACCTAATTTCGAGGCCGTTCTCTCGTCTAGTCTGTCACCTTCCGTGCTCCTCACGCGGTATCATCCCTTGCATAACATAACCATGGCAAAGCGTACTGGAGTGTTCGTTCTCTGTATGCTGGTAGCTGCCATGTTCTGCACTGGCGACGTGTCCGGTTCATCCGTAGCAGCGGGATCTTCGGCCATGGAGGTCAAAAGCCGCAGCAAGCGTTCACTGCTCAATTTCGGTGGTATGATCTCGTGCGTGATACCCCAAGCTGGTAACGCCATCACTGCGGCGATACGCTATACGAACTACGGATGCTGGTGTGGAGTGGGTGGTTCCGGGCCAGTTGCTGACGAGATCGACGAGTGCTGCAAAGTGCACGATGCCTGCTATGACGAAGCCATTGCCAGCGGATGCTCTGATCCCAAGTTCGACAATTACCACTGGAACTGCGATGGCGGAGACCCGTCCTGTCGCAGCACGTGGTGGCAAGAACTCTTCGGTGAGTCGTCAGTGTGATCTGAATGTTGCAGTGTGTGCGGAGAACAGTGAACAGACTAGATCATGCGCCCATATATGGGCCATGTATATGTATTATACGCGTAGTATCAAGAGTCCATAACCCAAGAGTATGCAACTGTGATCTCTTTTCTATGGGCCAGATGCGCGGCGCGCTGCCCTCATTACATCATTCAGCTGCAGTCCGCGCACTGCGGAAAATCAAACACCGCACTTTCCCTCCAGTTTGAAATGAACTTTCGTACGGAACTGGAGTTCACGCGCCAGAATTCAGAGATTGTGTAGGTACTGGAACGAATCGAGCAAAAACGGATGGGCTCGTGCGAGAAATTGAGAGTTTGAATGCATGCTTTCAGAGCGTGATGAAGGCAAGGTACGTAATGAAGGCAGCGCGCCACGCATGCACCCATAATCACAGTTGCATACTCTTGGGTTATGGACTCTTGGTAGTATGTATGTATGTATACTTTATTTGAATTCGCAAATCCAAACGAGCACAAATGCTCAATGACAAGGCAGCGAATATGTTATTATGTTACAGGGAAGGAGGGTTGGGGAGAAAATAAGGAGAAAAAAGAGAGAATGGTAGATATCTCAATGAAGAGCAAAGCGTTATCAAACTACAAGTAAGCCAGCGAACGATAAGTCGATAGTTCTGTAACCCGCCTAATAAACTGTATAGAACTTCTCGAAGCATATGCATGAGCATGGTAATGACTCATAACCTCTTGTGCTACTACTTTGAAACGCCTTTTGTGGTGTACATGTACTAGTATCCTAAAAATTAGTAAGAACAGTTCATATCAGGTGCTTTGTCAGCAACACATCTACATGCATTATTATACGCATTTCCGCGGCAGCGTCCACCAAGCAGTTATGCTTGATCCACAAGTTCGCTTATGCTGGACATTGGAACAGAGCAGATGTATATGTAGTTATCTCCTAGAGAATGGGGCTCTACAAACCAATGATCAAAGTTAATGCTTCAGTAACATGGAGTAACATGGAGCGTCATAAAATTGGTGTCATTGGGAAAAACGTCATCATTATTGTCTCTTCATATAGCATCATGGTCAATGGGTGGCCAGATAATAATAATTATACATCTACATGTACATGTACATTGAGAAAAGTAATGTGTAAAGAATGGATGCTGTAGAGGTTGCGAATCCTGCGAAAAGACAAGCAAACATTGTCATCCTGAAGTAATTATACCGTGATATTGCCAAACTGATAATGTCATTACCGTGTTGCTATGGGAGACCGATCTAATAAGGACTTACCAAAGTCTATGTAACTGATTTTTGCTTGCTATTGTAACCAATTATTGAATATTCTGACTATTCCGTCTGTGTGTGTGTGTGTGTGTCTGTGTATGTGTCTATCCTGTACATGTTATGTGTCCGTGCCATACATGTAGGTGGCGGTAACAACAGCTGTGAGAAGAAGATCTGCAATTGTGATCGCGTAGCAGTGGATTGTTTCCACAGGCACAACAGTGTGTACGACTCCAGCAACATCGCTTACATTGATCGAAGCCACTGCAAATGAGGTTTCAAACATTTCGTTTCAACCAAATGTAAATGGGAACAGCACTATCATCCTTTTACAGCCTCCAAAGTAAAGCAAAATGCTACTCAGCCTGCACCTGAAGTGTGATAATAGCACTCATATTCATTTTCATTCGTTTTCTTTTGCATCAGTAGTATCACGTGGCTTGTAATAGATTCGTCACTCGTGATTCCACAGTCCATACAGATCATTGTCAACAGAACTACATGTACATGAGTTTTCATTTGTACACTCCACTTATTCTACCCGAATATAGTTTTTTAGACCTAACCCGTTGTATGAATTCTTCAATAGTGAGGTCATTATTTCCGCCCCGCGTGCCCGCACTGGATACACAGTGGAAATCATTTTAGTGTTAAAGAAACGTTCAACACCAGAACAGTCGACAACATTCCAGGTTGTTGTTGCTCCGAGTGTTCGGCAGATACGTCAGTCAGGGGACCACGCCTGGGTGCTTCCCAGGGCCTAGGGGCCCAGCACCACCGGCCAGCTACCGCTAACCTCTCATCCACGACGTATACAATCATGATACACAAAGGTCAAAAAGAATGGTTCCACCAATAATTATTATATAATTATACATGTGCATACATGTATGTTGTAACGCTATAGGGAAGGCCTCTTTTACGGGCAAATCACAGCACAATCATCACCATGTATCAGTACAGTGAATAGTTGAACCCAACACGAATGAAAAATGTGAAATGGAATAAAACAAAACATTGTAACGCTGCGTTTCATGCACGTAGCTAAATGCTAAGGCAATCATCAGACAACTAATGCTTTTGTCGCGGGATAGCTTGTTCCTATTGTGGGGGATACGCATGGGCATGTAGAGGAGGTGTGAGTTATCAATGCAGGGCATGCATGGGAAGAGCGAGTGATAAGAATAGATGATATGCCAAATAGGCGCTCGAAAAGTTGAGAGGGCATGCGATTGATGCGCCCAGCCTAAGCTTGTCAAGTGCACATCACTGGGTGGGCATGTGCAGTAGGCGCGAACTATGCACGATCATGATACATGTACGCAGGGGTAGCCTACGCGAAGTACACGTACCAATTCTCTCCCTTTCTTGTATTGGCTATTTATTACTATGTGCCATGAAGTGGAGACGATAAATAAATAAATAAATAGATAAAATTCAATGCACTTGAAAACACCGCCATTCCGGCAACAGGCTCTCAGCTGCACCAAATAAATAACTTTGCCAATATTTCGCCCATTGGGCATCATCAGGGCATTGAGGAAGGGGAGGCCAAATTACGAAATATAAAGACGAATCTGGCAGATGAATGTTCTAGAACTAACACATCGTGGTGACACAATTGGCAAGGCCAGCAAACTAAACAATCATCACTTGTAAGGTGAATGAAGTTGAAGACACCACCACTGCAGCTGTACTTATGGTTGATAATAATTATGGTGGTAAAGACACACCTGGCAATATGGCGGTAAACACACGCCTGCCCACACACGCTCTCTAGGCTGCAAAGTTCTGGCACAGAGCTCTCCTTATCAACCATAAGTACAGCTGCAGTGGTGTCTTCAACTTCATTCTCCCGAGTCAAGCTCTGTATTAAGACATCCAAGAAGAAGATTGCCTGATGAGTCCAGCGGGGACGAAACGTACGTCGCAATCGAGCTATGTCGTTGCTGTGTCATCATCTATGTGCCATGCGCTACTTGATGTACCAGCCTGCTATGCCGGATACCGCCAGCCATGCATCGACCAGGCGCCAGGCGCGAACTGATGGTGGTGGTGGTGAGAAGGAGAGCTCTGTGCCAGAACTTTGCAGCCTAGAGAGCGTGTGTGGGCAGGCGTGTGTTTACCGCCATATTGCCAGGTGTGTCTTTACCACCATAATTATTATCAACCATAAGTACAGCTGCAGTGGTGTCTTCAACTTCATTCTCCCGAGTCAAGCTCCGTATGAAGACATCCAAGAAGAAGATTGCCTGATGAGTCCAGCGGGGACGAAACGTACGTCGCAATCGAGCTATGTCGTTGCTGTGTCATCATCTATGTGCCATGCGCTACTTGATGTACCAGCCTGCTATGCCGGATACCGCCAGCCATGCATCGACCATGCACCAGGCGCGAACTGATGGTGGTGGTGGTGAGAAGGAGAGCTCTGTGCCAGAACTTTGCAGCCTAGAGAGCGTGTGTGGGCAGGCGTGTGTTTACCGCCATATTGCCAGGTGTGTCTTTACCACCATAATTATTATCAACCACTTGTAAGGTGACCTAAACAAAACGAAAGATGAGAAAACTCACACATACACACAGACACAATTTGACAAGAAGGCAAGAAAACTAACACTAACACTAACACTAAAGTTTACAATCATCACCTGTAAGGTGACCTAACCAGAAGAAAGAAGACTAGTAAGACTATCACAGCACGTAGAAGAACACTTTCAAGTGTGGGAAAGCTAAAGGCGATCTATGTATATGACAGCGGTGTATGTGCAAAGTATGTGTATGTGCTGTGTCAGGTGGTAAAGTCCAGTGGTAGTTCGAGGAGATGGTTGTCGATTCCAGTGACGATCCGGTGACAACCAATCAGTCAATTAGGCGCCAGCCGTCATCGCAATTTATTTATTATAGATCCTTCACTGAGAGACGACGTCCCAGAGACGATGATCAAATTGCTGTCACGTGGGCCAAAATTTGTTCCAGGACAGAAGTGCACCGTGCGCACAGTCCGTATTGCTGAAGTTGCTGTTGAGAGGTTTGCTTTCGGATACCGCTGGCAGACGGCTATTGAAGAGAGAACGGAACAAGGGACGGCACAGCAAGTGGAGGAGACGGCGCAGGGTACACCGAGGGAGCAGGACAAACCAGAAGGAAAGGAGCAAGTCAGACCATGCAATATTACCCTAGACATCAACATCACCCTGAGGAAGCTCTGTGGGACAACACGTCAACCTCCATTGATGGGAAAGGAAGATGAACGCAAGCTACGGCGCATGAAGGATGACATTATGTCGCTCTATGATGAAGAAGCTAAGAGGAACCGCAAACAATCAACGTTCGCACCGCTGTCCCAAGAAGAGAAGGATGAGATTCAACAGCTTAGGGGAAACATAGTGTTGTCATAGAGGCATCAGACAAGGGAAAGGGATTCGTCTTGTTGCCCAGTACACAATATGATGAGAAAGCCGAAGCCATGCTGGACCAAGAAGCTGACTATGAGAAGGTGGCCATGACGGTGGACAAACTGGATGAGGAGACAAGACGTTTTGTCGACACTCATCTGAAGAACAAGCTCCCGGAGAAACTGGAGAAGGCAATCAAACCGAGGCACTCGCGGATGCCAAGGTTTTACGGTCTCCCCAAAGACCATAAGGCAGGATTTCCATTGCGTCCCGTGGTCAGTTCTTGCGACAGTCCTACAAGTAACCTTTCGTTGATTGTTGAATCAGTTACTGAATCAGTTCCTTATGTTCGTACCTGCTCATCTAGATACATGTAGCACCGAAGCCTGCATTGAAGACATCAAGAGGAATCGCCAGGTCCCGGATGGCTGCATCATCGCCTCATTCGATGTAGTGGGCCTCTATTCGAACATTCCTATAGATGAGAGCATTTCGGCCGCTATTACCAAGCTAGAGCAGCATAACAATGACGTCGACATGCTTGGATTGACGGTTGCGGATGTACAGCTGATGTTGCAGTATGTTCTGTCAAACAACTACTTCGAGTTTAATAGTAAACAGTACCATCAGAAGCGTGGAATTGCGATGAGGAACCATCTGGCACCTCCGCTGGCCATCCTCTTCATGTATGCTCTTGAGCAGAAAGCTCTCTCGACAGCTACAGTGACACCAGATCTCTTTTTTTTCTTTTTTTTCTTCTTTTTTTTAACTATTGAACACTCACTGCATGATGAACTAAAATGAGGAGAAGACCTCGACACAATGGTATATATCCAGCAGGACGGAGTGGGTGGGACCTGTGAAGCTCAGCCGACCAAGGGTCTCGGCATCACAGCTGCACATGTGCACCAAAGGAAACAAAAATGGGGAGTGGAAGGGCGGGGAGGGGAGCAGGAGAGCAAGAACTCTAAGGGTAGGAAACCAGGAAACTTGTTATTCCAAGATATGAGTGCAAACAAGTATGCAAACAAGTACAAATATAGCAGTATCAAGATCATGATGCTGAGGCGAAAGTAGAGGTTGATTGCCGTGCAGATTTGACGAAAGATTAGAGTTAGAATGGAGGAGAGTTAGAGAGAGATAAAGACAGATGGATTGGGAGTTTGATGAGAAGGGAGTGCTCCGAGAACATGAACAGGGTCGTACTGGCAGTAGCCTAGGGGGCGATGTCCGTGGCCAATGACCAACCCGACCGTTTCAGGTAGCGGTAGGTCTGAACCTTGAACTGCTGCATCCCTTTGGCAGACGGTGCATCGCGGAGGAGAGTGGCTGGCAGTTCATTCCAGGCTTCGATGAGGCACTCCGGGAAAGAGCGCAGCGCAACATTGCACGATCTGGCAGGTAGGGCTGTCTGGAGTTGAAGCTCGTGCGCAAGGTTGGCTGCCGAGCGGCGACGTGTGGCAGGCGCGATGGCGGGTGCGATGGCTCTGGCTGGGCGTGTCGCTGCAAGAGCTGGCGGGCTTGCGATGTAATGGAGCTTGTACAGAGTTGTGAGGCCGGCCACACGGCGCCGCAGGGACAGAGTGTCCATTGCAGCCCCTGTCCCAATCAGGGTGAGGGCACGATGCTGGACTCGGTCCAGCTGTGAGAGATGGGTAGCCGCAGCTCCCATCCATACAAGTGGACAGTACTCCATTAGAGGCCGAATGAACCCCCGGTATGCTGTGGCCCAGCCCGGTGGGTCCAGGACATGGCACGCCTTCCGGAAGAAACCCATTCGCTGTGTGGCACGCACTGCAGTTCCTCGAAGATGCTCCGAGTATGTTAGATGGGCATCAAACGTCACTCCAAGGAGCTTCAGCCGCGAGCATTCTGGGACCGCTGTGCCGTTGAACTTGATGGGTGGTGTCTCCCAGGGTCTGCGGTGGCGGGACACAGTCATGGCCTGTGATTTCGTTGGCTCAAAAGTGACGCGCCACTGAGCACCCCATTCAGCAAGTGCATCCACACCAGCTTGGAGGTTGCGGCACACTTCTGTCACAGCATGTGGCGATGGGATGTGGGCATAAAGCGTGGTGTCATCTGCGTAAACAGCCGGAGTGATCCCTTCCGGTAGGACGTCGCAGGCGTCATTCACGTACAGCAAAAACAGTGTGGGCAAAAGGATGCTCCCTTGTGGGACCCCAGCATCAATCTTGTATGGTTCTGAAGATGCTCCGCCGACTACTGCCTGCAACTTCCTGTCATACAGGTAGTCAGACAGCCAGTTGAGGAGGGGACCAGTGATGCCATATGACGCAGCCTTGTGGAGCACGCCTCGGTGTGAAACTTTGTCGAATGCTCCTGCTATGTCGACAGCCAGCACGCGGACTGCGCCACCACGGTTGGCTTCGGAGACCCAGGAGTGGTTGAGAGACGTGAGAAGGTCAGATGTGCTGAGCCCCTGCCGGAATCCGTACTGGTGGATGGACAGAGCCTTTTCATGCTCAAGATGATTGATTATGGCAGTGTTGACAATCTTCTCCATGACTTTGGAGACAACAGATAACAAGGACACAGGTCGGTAGTTCTTAACAGCAGAATGAGATTGCTTCTTGTGTATCGGGACCACACGGGCTACTTTCCAGAGAGAGGGCTGGACATGACACCGAAAACAGAGTGAGAACAGCTTGGCAAGTGGTGCAGCCAAAACTTTTGAGCACTGCTTCAGAACTCTGGCAGGGATGCCATCGGGTCCGGTAGCCTTGGTTGGATCCAGCTGGCGGAGCTGGCGCTGGACTGTCGCTTCCCGAAATCGGACAGTTGTCAGGGCAGATGTACACCTAGGAGGAAGGTCAGGAAGGTCGGAGTGCTGTAGATCTTGATCACCCAGACTGCATTTGCTCGCAAAGAATTCTCCAAAGCAAGTAGCCTTTTCCTGGTTGGTGACATATTCTCTACCCTGGGCATTGCGTAGGACAGTGATAGACGAGCTGCGGCCAGAGCCTGCAGCTTGCTTCAGGAGTGACCACCATTGCTTGTTTCGCAGTGATCCATGTTTGAGCCGATCTCGGATGCGGGCAGATTCTGCCTGCTTTGCGCGACGAAGGCAATTGGCAGAGGCTCGGACTTTGGCATTGTAGTCAATGAGTTGCTGGTGGCAGGTGGGGTGTCTCCTGAGACGGTTCCATGCATTCTTCTTTGCCTGGGTAGCGGCTGAGCATTCCGGCGTCCACCAGGATGGATCTGTTGGTTTCGTCGAAAGTTCTTTGTGTTGAATGAAGCGATTCATGCCTTCCATGACAACAGCGGTTACTGATCTGCACGACGCCTCGGGGTCTTCTGATATATCCCAGTTTGCTGTTGAGTAGAAGTGCCGAAGCCGGCCCCAGTCTGCCTGAGCATACCTCCAAACGCGCCGTTTAGTCGGTGGTTCGCGGAGTGGGGTGGCATCAAAAGTGGCCACAACGGTGGCATGGTCTGATGCTCCAATGGGGTCCAGTACATTTACCACCACTGAGGTCTCCGAGAAGTCGCTGAGTATGAGGTCCAGGGTGTTCTCACCACGTGTCGGTTGAGTAACGTGCTGGTGGAGCCCGTGGAACGCAGAGAGTTCTTCCATGTATTCACCAGCCGGTGTAGTCTTCGTGCTGCATAGCCAGCTTTCATTATGAACATTTAAGTCCCCGGCTATTACGACGCTGTTCCCGAGGGATCGAGCTTGATCCATGACTGAGTCAAGATACTCAAGCAGAGAGACATCTTGTCCAGGGCACGACCCGGGTCGGTACACTGCACATACAACTACTTTCTGGCCATTGTCCAGGTGCAGGCGAAGCCAGATGACCTCATGGCCATGGCAGTTGATGTCACTCAGGTGGTCAAAGGAGAGGGAGTCCCGGACCCAGACTGCAACTCCGCCACCTTGAGCAGATCGGTCAAGTCGGAGGGGTGGGTGGAAGCCCGGCATGGAGGAGTCAGATAGTGAGGCTTTCTCCGGGGTGAGTTTAGTCTCTGTTACGATGGCGATGTCAGATCTGCTCCGTGCAACAGCATGCTGGAAGGCTCCAAACTTTGACAGCAGCCCAAAAGCATTTGTCAGCAGGAGCTTCATTACTGGGTATGTCCTTGCGCAGCTGGTGTTCATTGGTGTTTGTGTGACTGAATCGCTCCAGCTGAGGCAGCCTCTTCCTCACTGTCCCTATCGCCTCTGCTGCCCACGTTGCCGGCGCCAGCTGCACCAGATGAGCTGTCACCCTGCGGCCGTTTGCGGTGTCGCCAGGCTCGAGCGTAAAGTGGTCGTGGCAAGAAGTTCGCAGCAGTGACTGTTTGTAATCCAGTGGCGTCGAGCGTCAATCGGGCTGAGACTTTCCCGTCTTCCGTGGTGTGCATGCTGCACTCATGGACTTTGACGGATTTGGCCACGGCCACAGATCGCTGCTGAGTGAACTCTGTCACTCGTTCCTCTGTGCAATCCGCGTGCAGATTTCCCACATACACGACTGCCTTCCTTGTTTGGTGGGGTTCTTTGGATACTAGTTTCCACGATTCATCAGCGATTGGGTCGAACGATGTTTTCTGGGGCTTGACTGGAGGGCGCCCAACAGTCTGAAAACTTTCGTCTTCCTCGCTCGAGATCTCACGATCACTGCCAGTGTCATCCACGTGTACGCGTTTGAAAGCGCTACGGTGTTCTCCTGCTGCTGCACCAGTGCACTTGGTGACCTGGTCTCTTCGCGTACGGCTACGAGATCCCTTCCGCCTCGCCGTACTCTGCATCTGGGGCTGTTGTTCAGCCGGAGGAGAGGTAACACTTGCCGTTGCAATGGCGGACTCCTTCATGGCGACAACTTCCTCTTTCAGTCCTGTTATCTGCATGACCAGTTCGTCAATCCTGTTTTTGAGACGGACCTCCCGGTTTGCAGATTCCGACACGAGCGCTGACAGCGTCTTGACCATTTCAAAGACGGACGATTCAATTTCAGGGATGGAGCTCAAAAGTTTTATTTCCGATTCCGTCAGGCTGCGAGTGGCAGTTCTGGCCGGCATAGCTACCTGTGTCTACCTACTAAGTACTAGTACTACCTAGACTATCTACTACTCACCACTCTTCTCTTCTACCCTGTAACTACCTCCAGACCGGCCTGGTGCCGGCTGGGCTGATACTACAAACGATATATCCACGACTGCATACTACTGTGGAGACACGGCTGGAAAGGTTTAACAGCACTTCTAGATCACTTCAACTGCCAGCACACTACTATCAAATTCACAATGGAACACTCGGTCAACGAAACTCAGTCAGTGAACTTCCTAGATCTAGCGCTGTCTGTGCGTGGAAACAGCATAGAGTGGGAGCTCTATGTTAAGCCTTCCCACAGTGGTGTCCACCTGTCTTATGAATCATGTCTCCCCTGGTCGTGTAAAAGAGCTGTTGCAACGAACCAATTCTCTCGAGCTATCCGTAACTCGTCAACACCGGAAGCGGAAGACAGGAGCATGTCCATAATTGAAGAGTTGCTCGAGAGAAATGACTATCCACGCACCGAGATAAACGCAGCACGACGAGCAGCCAAGGGGAAGAGACAAGATACACACCCGTCTCAACAACAGCAGCTTGACAGCAAGCGCAGACACAACCAATTCAAGTCAGTCATCAAACTGCCCTTCATCAACGACTCACTTGCCGCTCGTGTCTCACGACGTGTTCGAAAGTTCAGTCCGCATGTTCGTGTTGTCTTTGTGTCTGGTCCTTCTTTGAAGGATATGCTGGTCCGATCGTCGAGTGCTGTACGTGTGTGTCCCCGTGAGAAGCAGCGATCGGAGGTGAAGAGAGGGAGAGGTCGACCAAGGGAGTGTCGTGCATGTGATACGAGTATGGTGGATAGTCAGTGCTTAGTCAAAGGTGTTGTCTATTGTATGTCTTGCACGTTGTGTGCGGAATTGTACGTTGGTGAGACCGAGCGGTCTCATGTGTGAGTTTTCTCATCTTTCGTTTTGTTTAGGTCACCTTACAAGTGATGATTGTTTAGTTTTCTGGCCTTGCCAATTGTGTCACCACGATGTGTTAGTTCTAGAACATTCATCTGCCTGCATTATTCGTCTTCATATTTCCGATTATTTCGTAATTTGGCCTCCCCTTCCTAAATGCCCTGATGATGCCCAATGGGCGAAATATTTGCAAAGTTATTTATTTGGTGCAGCTGAGAGCCTGTTGCCGGAATGGCGGTGTTTTCAAGTGCAAGAAATACGCTGCAATGGAGTTTGGGAATTCTGAAGAAACGCTTTAAAATTCAATGCCTTGAACTAATCTTTTGTTAAAGAATTTCCCAGAAGTTACATGTATGAACTATCAAGGAGATCTCCTGATGCGATAGAAATAAACAGTGAGGACACTCTGTGCTACATAACGAGCAATGCAACATGCTTGTATGTATGTATGTAAATTTTTATTAATTTTTATTTCCATTGCTATCAGGTTCGGCCTCATTTCCTCTGTGCTGCGCTGACGAGTCCACAAAGGACGAAACAGTTCTGTCCGCAGATTGAGTATGTATGTATGTATGTATGTATGTATGTATAACTCATAATCACAAGGTGATCGTAGAGGCATTAATCAGCGAGAGAATTGTGAATGATGTCTCTGAATCCAACTCTATCGTGAGCTGCATGAGAGAGAGCATGCAAGGGAAGACCCGTCCAACTTTTAATGTTAGAAATCCATGATGTCGCGGGCCTTCCTCTCGGTCGAGATCCAGGAGTTGATCCTTGCAGGAAGGGCTTGGAGAAAACGTCATGTCTCGTAACATGGCCAAACCACATCAACTTAAATTTCTTGACTTCGTTCGCTAGCCGCATCCTTGCTCCGATGATGTCATTGATTTCTTCCAGGATAGATTGGTTGGTACGCCGGTCGTGGTATGTTACTCCTAAGAGTCGGTGGAAGCATTTCATCTCGAAGGATGAAATTCTTCTCATTGCTGAGGCAGATAATGTCCAAGATTGGCATCCGTATAAAACAGTCGCTAGCACAATAGACCTAACAAAACGAAATTTAGTAGGCAAAGAAAGTGATGGCGATTTCCAAATGAATTGAAGCTCAATGATCTTTTGCTTCCCTAGTGCTAAGCGTCTTCTTACATGTATCTCCACATCGGACTTGCCATCCAACGTGATTACGGCACCTAAGTATTTAAAACTGGGATACCTCTTCTATTCGCTCAATGCCTACTTGAATGCACCCCAGATCACCACCGCCCTCCGGCGCTGCCATTGACTTGGTCTTGGAAGCATTGATCTGCGTGCCTAGTCTAAAGATCTGCATGCCTAGTCTAAAGATCTGCATGCCTAGTCTACAAATGTTCCGAGGTATACCAAGACAGGAAAATTTATTAACTCTTCACGTGCCAGCGAAATTGCTGCTGGGATTTAGAAAGTGAATCCTCATCTCTACGCGTAGCGTATGGGACACTGGCAACGTGTCCTTCCCGCATGAATCCAGGATTAGAAGTCATACTACTATAGTATACAGCACTTCGGTGTATCCCAATCTCTTTGACCGAACCCTGTTGGCAACATCACGAAACGGATTTCCAAACGCACACTTCAGGCAACACCACAATCCAAGCGGTAGTAGCTTGTGATGAATCCGAACATACATAATACATGTACACGTACAATGCACTTCTGGTGAAGTTTGGGGGCAACGCAGTAGCAGTATTTCCGGTTTGAGCGAGTGCAGTGATATATTATTCGTTTTTTCTAAGTACTGTACGTAATTGCAGTGGAACCCGTCCTCCTTTCCACACCTGAACGCATCACACTCTTGAAGACAAAAATGTCATGCAAAGTCTTTGCCTAGCTACGCTAGTGGCTGCTCTTCGTCAACACTCACTGTGATTAGTACCTCCAGTGGTATTCTTTAGTGTCCATTCACACAATGCTTGCCTTCCACTAGGCTCGCACTGCACATAGACCAAGCCTCGCGGAGCAGGAAATAGATTGTTACAGCATTGCGTAGCAGATCTGCAGACAGAATACTAGTGAGAATCAAACTTTATACAAAAGAACGACAAACAACAGGGCGGTCGGTGTGGGACCGTACTGGTCCTGAAGATATCCGGACTAGATATCCCAAACACAGCACTCTGGCCAGATTATTCCCATCATGATATCGATTAGCAGCCTACAAGTATCGCCTGAACGTTCGGACTAAACACCACTAGCGCTAGCATTCACTGAGCCAAACCACTTTCAAGAGCCGCAGACAAACCTACGTAAAACAGGGAAGCGTTTACATTCTGCCTTCAGTGAGAGTGACGGGTCAGCCCTGGTGTATTTTATTGACATTCGGAGAGCTTCGGCAGCGCTTGAACATTAGGCCACCGTTCATTTCCTCTCCTCACCTTGTGAGTTTTCTTCTTTCACGTTGAATCCACGATCAGGCTACCGTCCACCATGGCAATGCGGGCAGGCGGTATTCTCTGCATTCTTGTCTTGGCTACGATCTGTATTGTGCTGGGTTCATCAATAGCCGCAGGATCTTCGGCGGTGGCCCAAAGTCGCAGCAAGCGTTCGCTGCTCGATTTCGGCACTATGATTTCGTGCGTCCTACCCAACGTGGGCGATGCGTTAAGCGCAGCGCTGCGCTACAATAACTACGGATGCTGGTGCGGTGTGGGAGGTGGCGGGCCCACGGTGGACAGCATTGACCAGTGTTGCAAGGTTCATGATGCGTGTTACGGCTCGGTGGAGACCCAAGGCTGTGGGGACCCCAAGTACGAGGACTACCACTGGCGATACAGTGGCGGAAGGGTGTTCTGCGAAGCAACGTTATGGCAGCGGCTCTTCGGTACGTAGGAGAACCGCGCCATGTGTTTGAGTTCATGCGCCTGCTAGTTTCTGTTAGCATTTTTCTTACCCGTGGTGGATAAAGAAAGCTGATAATTGGTAATTGTTCGAGACGACAGCTGAAAGTTTTATCTTCCTCCTACATATTTCGTTCTCTCCAAACAACTAGAATTGACCAAGTTATTGAAAATATTTGAAAAGTGTAGAATTAATCGATCACCGGTGATCCATGAAAGTATGTGCCGTCGTAAGTTATGCGTTAGAGTCGACCAACTAAACCAAGTTTTGAACAGCCAGACGTGCACAAGGTAGCACCGGACTGACGAGGAGTACTGAGACATTCCATGGCAAGGAAGTGAGCTTGAGCACTGCTCCATAGCGCTAACTAACAGCCTCCCAACTTGGAAGGTTCAAGGATATTAGTGATAATTCCAAAGAGGGGAAGGTAAGCGCCATCAAGCAGAACACAAGCTACATTCCAAGGCACAGTGGAATGATGGCTTGGTACAATAACGGGACGGTAAGACCATTGGACAATACGGTCTCACCACAATTCGACAACGCAAAGCAACAACCAACCAACTTGGGAGGCTGAATTATATCAAGGATGAGTAATGAAAGGGAAGCTTCCGCGGCGAGGACGACGGTGCACGTCTGACTGTTCAAAACCTGGTTTAGTTGGTGGACTCTAACGCATTACTTGTGCCCCACCGTTTTCCTTGTTTCAATTAAACTCAATCAGCCTACTAATAATAACAAGAATGCATACGAATATTATGGACTCTGGAAAACTTGTTAGCAAACTTTATTATCCATCTTTTATTTTTGTTCATTCCTGCGTCCAATGTCCGCTTCACTGATTCTGCTGATTGCCTTATTTTAAAGTTATTGTGTCCGCACCGCTTATTCTTGATAATACTTGTACTTAGTACTAAATTCACTTTCCTCTGTATCTTCACTCTTTGCAGGTGGCGGTAACAATGAATGCCAGAAAGCGATCTGTGAATGCGACAGAACAGCTGTGGTTTGTTTTGAAGCTCACAACCACATCTACAACTCCAATAACATCAACTACGACGACCGAAGCCACTGCGCAAAATAGCAACACCATAGGCTTTCATCCTTTCTCCTCGTCCGCTATGTCAATGAGAGTGAAATGCATGAAGCTGGCGTCTGCATACAGTACACGTGTAGCATGAGCATTCGGCTTTCTTCGTTGCCCTGGTTCCCGTTGCTATGGCGATACCAGTCAGAGTAGCCAGAATGGTCAATTGTGACTCCAAGTTTCACGCTGAGTGATCACTGCCACTGGGTGATGTTGCCTGTTCTGTTTTAGAGACCCCCCCCCCCCCCCCCAGTACCGCTGGGCGTAGCCAGCATTGTGTGGACCAGTGCAGGTCACCTACCGTTCTAATACGATTCATATTCTTTCCTCCATTTTTCTATTTCTCTTTTCTTGCTAGTATTTCGAGTATGATGCTTCCCTCAGATACCTACAGTAGCTCATTTCAGCACACACCACAGACATTTCACAATGATCCATTTCTTACTTTATACTTCATCTTCCGTCAGAACTGTTTCGCCCTTTGTGGACTCTCTCTCCTCCACGAAGGACCGAGAATATGAGGCCGAACCTGATGGGAAAATATTGGCAGCGCATGTACTTCTTTTGTCATAATTCCAGCATCATGACATGTAGCATAATCACTGGCATAATTTGGGCATACTGGAAGGCATAATTCAGCAATTTACGGAGCATAATCCGCCTAGGGCTACTGCTGGAATAAAAAAACCCAGTGAGCATTTGGAACATGAGTCAAGTAAGAACGTCAACAACACAACTATACCAAGGGAAACCCGCGAGCACAAGTGCTCACGGTTTTCCCTTGGTACGTCACTTGTAGTCTGTAAAAAGACTCCAAGTGACGTGAAGTGGCAGCTTCGGCAGCAACTAGTTAGGCAGAAACTAGGCTGGTGACGTTTTGTCTCAGCACTCACTTTGAGTAGTGGCTTCAATGGTATTCTTTAGTGTCCATTCACACAATACTTGCCTTCCACTAGGTTCACGCTGCACATAGACCAAACTTCGCGGAGCAGGAAATAGAAAAAGAACAACACAAAACAGGGTGGTCGGTGTGGCTCCGTACTGGTCGTAAAGACCTCTGGACTAGATATCCATGTACGGTACTCTGGCCAGAGTATTGCCATCATGATTAGCAGCTTACATGTATCGCCTGAACGTTCGAACTAACTTCAATAGCGCTAGCATTCACTAAGCCAAACCACTTTGAAGAGCTGCACACAAACCTATAAAACCGGGGAGGAGGTTACATTCTGGCTTCAGTGAGAGTGACTTGCCGGCTCAGGTGTGTTTTATTGAAGTTCAAACAGATTCAGGGTATTGCTGCAACACTAGGCACCTTGGTTTCCTTTTCTCTCATTCTGAGGAGGTAACTTGGTTCACATGTGCTGATCCTAGATCAACATCCAACATGGCAGTGCGGACAATCGCGTTCTTTTTCTCTGCATTCTTGTCTCCGCCACCCTCGATAGTGATGTGCTTGGTTCTTCAGTACCAGCAGGGTCTTCGGCGGTGGCCAAAGGTCGCAGCAAGCGTTCCATGGTTAATTTCCTCAATATGATTCGGTGCAAGTATGGTGAGGGCGTCACTGCGCTATGCTAACTACGGATGCTGGTGCGGTTTCGGCAGCCGTGGCGGTGCCACAGTGGTGGTCAGCATTGACCAATGTTGCAAGGCGTACAACGAGTGTTACCGCGCTCTGCAGGCGTGGTGCCCTAACCTAACGTTCCGGGAGTACTACTGGAGGTATAGTGGTGGCAGGGTGATCTGCGAAGCGCCGTTGTGGCAGCAGCAACACTTTACGTACAAGAACCGCGCCACATGTTTTTAAAAGTTCATGTCTTCTTACCCATGGTGGACACTGGAAATAGAAATGCTAATCTCACTGTAAATGGAAACAATGAAAACGATGGGGCACGAGTTATGCATTAGAGTCCACCAACTAAACCAGGTTTTGAACAGCCAGACGTGCACAAGGTAGCACCAGACTGACGAGGAGTACTGAGACATTCCAGGGCAAGGAAAGATGAAGTTGAGCCTCCCAAGTTGGGTGGTTGTTGCTTTGCGTTGTCGAATTGTGGTCAGGCCGTGTTGTCCAATGGTCTTACCGTCCCGTTATTGCACCAAGCCATCATTCGACTGTGCCTTGGAATGTAGCTTGTGTTTGGCTTGATGGCGCTTACCTTCCCCTCTTTGGAATTATCACTAGTATCCAGGAACCTTCCAAGCAGGAAGGCCGTTGGTTAGCGCTATCAAGCAGTGCTCAAGCTCACGTCCCTGCCGTGGAATATCTCAGCACCCCTCGTCAGTCTGGTGCTACCTTGTTCACGTCTGAGTGTTCAAGATCTGGTTTAGTTGGTGGACTCTAACGCATAACTTGTGCCCCATCGTTTTCCTTGTTTCAATTTTAATATTTTCCTTGGCTCACCATCTGAGTAGTTACTGACGAGCTCCCACTTTCCCAGCAAATCAGAGTGCAGAGAGATACAATGTACCGTAAAACCTGTGACTAACGACCACCCTTGGGGCCAGAAAGCGGTCTTTAGTGGCCGATGGTCTTTAGTTAGAGGTTTGCACCACACAACCATAATTACGTGAATGTGAGACCGTCCGTGCCTGGCGAAGTGGTCTGTAGTACCAGGCTGGTCGCTAGTCACGGTGGTCTTTAGTACCAGGCTGGTCGCTAGTCACGGTGGTCTTTAGTTACAGGTTTTACTGTATACATGTACCGCGAGTCTTATCAGTACCAGTCTGAAATTTCCCGTACATTATGTCATCACACATACGCACTCATACAAACACACACACACACGCACATACATGTACGCACGCACACAAGCAAATACCCACTCGCACGCTCACACACGTATCGCTGTATGGTTTTTCAAATCCCCATCGCGCAGCTCACCAAATCAAGCTGTGGGTCATCTTCACTCATTAGAGACGAGTCGAATGAGCTGTATTCCCGGTGCCGAAAGGCGGTGTCTCCCCCCCCCCCCCCCCCCCCTGCATGGCAACTTCCCCATGTCTAACCCCCAAGACGAAGTGAATACAGTAGTAGTCATACTAGCAGAAGTTAAAAAAAACAATAGATTAGTGTAATGGGTAGCCGAGTGGTAGGCGCGGTGAAATCAACAATAATTACTTTTATTCTACTTCTTTCAGGTACACACCTGAGATATAATTATTAGTGAAAAAAGAAGCGGCAAATAAATCTCTCCGGTACACACCTGGAGGTTGAATAGCTCGTTATTATCAAAGTCTCATCTTCATAAAAACAGAAATGCGCAGCCGCTTTTATGCAGCAGCTGCCGTACGCTTACATACGGAGATACACTAAATATACATCAGGCAAAGCTCCGTATTAGTTCCGTACTGCTTCCGTATTGGTCGGGCAGGGATACTACACCCTCACTTCCTACAGATAATCACGCCCTCGTGATTTTCAAAAAATTAGTGAAGAGTTATGAACACAGCGTCAACCGGAAGATGGCAAATTATATCGGAAATGATAACGTTTAGAGTAGACAGAAGAAATGAACTGATAACAAATCATAAAGTAGAAGCACACCAGGTTCACACGATCTCACTGGGTTAAAAGGGGAAAGAAATGTCCTCCAAATAGGACCTGAAAAACCACAGCACTCTTGCTGCACAACGCTGGCACAACCCGCCAGGAACATCGCAGGTCAAAAACCGAACTGAATACACTATACCTATAAGGGGCGTGTCACACACATTGTCCCACGTTAGCTGGGTAAGCCGTGGCTCACCATGATCAGACGCCTACCAAACTAAACTGGATTCACACACTCGCATAAAGGAAGACTGAAGAGAACAGGGAGACTGAAGGAAGACAGGAAAGAAAATGCCATACCTGGAATCAGCGTTAGTAACCACGGCGGCTGGAGCTATGGCGGAGGGCGAGCCAGGTTTTATCTTCGTCTTGGTTGAGCCGGGCACTCAGAGCGGCTAGCTCGGCGTCAGACAAATAACCTCCCTCCTCGTCTTGAATCGAGGTCTTCACATTGTCGATAGCATTGCTCTGCGCGACGTAAAGAGTGATGGTCTAGCCAGGAAGAGTGTCGACGAAAATCTGCATCCCACCACGGAGACGAAGTACCAAGTGAATAGTGGACTCCTGCTGAACGTTGTAGTCACTCAGGGTTCGGCCGTCTGCCAACTGCGTGCCGGCGAAAATCGAACGCTGCTGGTCTTGGGGAATACCCTCCTTGTCTTGGGTACCAGCCTGCCTGTTGTCGTCCTCATCAGCTTCGCCATCACCACCGGTAGTATACATGTAGGTAGCGGGTCGCTTGGAATCGCCATCGGAGTCTCCAGTGTGTGCCGTGTGGAGAGTAAGGTGATCCACGCTAGCACCCTGACTGAGCTGCAGGCTAATAAGCAGTGCCAGGCCGAGGAAGGCAAGAAACATGATTCGCATCTTGATTCGTCGCACGGAGCTGTAGCGGGTTGAGCCATCGGAGTCTGGGGTCGAATCACGTTGTTTTATTTAAAACTACACCGCTGCCACC
Organism: Sycon ciliatum; assembly: GCF_964019385.1. Lineage (NCBI taxonomy): Eukaryota > Metazoa > Porifera > Calcarea > Leucosolenida > Sycettidae > Sycon > Sycon ciliatum. The sequence continues at coordinate 23,213,210 of NC_088645.1, read as the reverse complement.
AATGTAATGGGTAGCCGAGTGGTAGGCGCGGTGAAATCAACAATAATTACTTTTATTCTACTTCTTTCAGGTACACACCTGAGATATAATTATTAGTGAAAGAAGAAGCGGCAAATAAATAACTTTCTCTCCGGTACACACCTGGAGGTTGAATAGCTCGTTATTATCAAAGTCTCATCTTCATCAAAACAGAAATGCGCAGCCGCTTTTATGCAGCAGCTGCCGTACGCTTACATACGGAGATACACTAAATATACATCAGGCAAAGCTCCGTATTAGTTCCGTACTGCTTCCGTATTGGTCGGGCAGGGATACTACAATTAGCAAGGACTGGCATTGCATGCACAGCTTTTTCCATCCTCTGGTATTATGACGTCATTGGCATCAGTTCTATACAGAAATGTAAGCTTTTCTTCACACGATATTGTTAGAATTTTACACGCGGCGATTTATGTACACCAACTCCACCAGTCTATCGATAGCACTACAATCTTCTGCCTCAACATAGGGTAATCGTCTGCCTCTGTATCTTAATCCCATGCAGGTCTCAGTAATAGCCCCTGCGCGACGATAACGTGTGAATGCGATCGAAAAGCTGTACTTTGCTTAAAAACTCACAACAACGTCTACAACTCTGAAAACACCGGCCATAACAGCTGCAACAAATAGCAACACACACTTTGATCCTCCTCGTGACCTCGTCCGCTACGCCCATAAGAATGAAATAGCTAGCGTCTACATGTACATTCCGCTTGCTTCGTTGCCATGGTCCCTATTGCCATAGAGAGATACCTTTCAGACTAGTCCGAATGGTCGGTTGCAACTCCGATTTCACGCCGAATGTGCCATGGTCAATGTTGCATTGTTCTGTTTTAGAAGTCTACCTCTGGGTATAGCCAGCATTGTTCAGAGCAGTACATGCGCCTAAGTTGAATTGAATTGAATTCATTGTTTTCCATTGCTAGCCTAATCTTCATACTGCTCTCTCCAGGTTCCTATAGTACTCCTTTTGTTTTGTTTTCTTTTCTCTTCTTCTTCTCCTTCTTTTTCTCAGTTGTCCCCACCATGGCTGGTTAAAATCGCCCGCATCACATGCTTATTGGCACTATGTCATCGTGATTGTGAAATAATAATAATAATAATTTAAAGAGTCGGCGTGGAGAAAGCAATTTTATTAGTGCAATTAGGAGTATAATCGATGCAGACATGGCCAGACAACAACGAGTTCACGGAATTTTTAAGGATTTTTATGTTATTCAAAATCGATTTTCGTGTTCCGCTCATCAGTGAATAGTATCGGAACTGAGGGTACTGTGTACAAAAATAGAATAAATATCACCTCTTGCTTTGTGGCTGCACTCAGTTATATACGTTAGCACTATGTTTGACACCTATTATGTAATGCTGTAGCACTTCCTTTGTTGTTCACACTTTTAATTAATTATGCTGTTATAAAATGTTCTATTTTTGTACACAGTACCCTCAGTTCCGATACTATTCACTGATGAGCGGAACACGAAAATCGATTTTGAATAACATAAAAATCCTTAAAAATTCCATGAACTCGTTGTTGTCTGGCCATGTCTGCATCGATTATACTCCTAATTGCACTAATAATAATAATGTAAAAGTAACGTACTGTTAGAAATACAATTCAAAGACACGGTTGGCAAACCTCTCGTTCTTATGTGAATAGGAATATCATTCATATTCTCTCCTCCATTTTCTCATATTCCCTTTGCTTGCAAGTTGCAACTCTGTCTAGTATGATGACGTCACTGAGACGTCTACATTCTGTTAAGTCAACCAGACTACATACAGTCCCCAGGTCTACAGCCATTTCACAATGAATGAAACAGATTCATTGTGTACTACAAGTAGAGCTATCACCCGCGCATTACGTTTGCGGCAAATGTTTTCCTGTTCTCGCCTGGCTTCCCCATACACGTACAATGTATTAAAAAAAAGTAAAGCGAACTATTGGTGACGTCGACAACTAGCGTGTGCAGTGCCTGCTTCTGTTAGTGTTATCACTGTGGAAGTTTTTTTTTAATTGTTTTTAGGTGCTAGTAGCACATGCATTGGCTTCCTGATACATGTATCGCCACCGGGTTCTGGAACTCAAATTAATTCCCAGTGCAGGCCTCAACAGTGGGATTTGGGGGACGGGGGCGAGAGTGTCAGCTAAACAATTTGGTCGCCTGCATGCTGACTGTTACATCCGACAGGATGAAAGATCTGCTGTGTACATGTACATGTATAGGCTAAGGGTTTTTTTTGTTTTTGTTTTTTTTAGGCTATTAATTAAAGGTCGGTGTTCTCATCTTTGTCATGTGACTAAAGTCGTTTAGAAACTACTACAGTAAAAGTTACTTTGTTGAAAGTGATCATGGCATGTGGACTGAGTGTAGCCAGTACGGCCGACATCACGTGACCCATAGATGTAGGAGTTGAGTGGTATTGGAACCAACATGGCTGTCCTGTTTTGGTCGTGTGATAGGTGTCTTCGGTGCTCTGCGCCCTGCCTGTTGAGCACTGTTCCCGCAGTTTCCTGAAACGTTCCTTCGTGCAGTACAGCACTGTATACATGTATGTAGTACGAGGAGGAAAACTTCCTTCTGCCAGCGGAGAGGGCTCAACACAATAGTTTGGAGCACTATTACACACACAAGAGACTTTGAGTTGCGACAAATCTGTAAACCTCCGTTGTGCCTTTGTTGTTGTTGTTGTTTGGCTTTATTTAGAGTGCAGTTCCAAAACAGGCCTAAACCTAATGACAATGGTCCCACTGATAATAAGGCAAAAGAAAAAGAAAAAGAAATAAAAAATGAGCGGTTTGTGTGTACTTGTATGTACTATGATGTATTTCTTATCTATATTTTTTCAGTTTCCTCTGAGACAAAAATGCGATAATACTCATAAAAAGGACACACTTCAGGCTCATTACAAACATCTTGAAAGTTTTTGTCTTCACAAGTATACTTTCAAGCCTTCTCATCAGGTGAAATACAGGCAAGAGAAAAGGAACAGGAACAGTGGATTAAATACAGTAAGAAGGTGGTAAAACAGCGCAAAAAGAAAGAAAGAAAGAAAGAAGATAGCTAAAGTAAACAGCGAAAATTGCAATAATGACACAAAGGTGCAAATGCGAGAAAACTCAATAAGCGCGACATGTAGTGCGACAACAAGAGACAACCACTGGACATACATGTAACTAACGAGGTTTTGACGACCTACCTAACAGCCTAAGTGTGAATTTGATTTGTTTCTGTTTGCAAAGGTTGGGTTTCCTTGTGTGGATGTATACAGCTTCCAAAACATTCAGCAATCTAGCACTGCGTACACGTGACACAATCGAAAAACAATCATCCGAATACACAGCACGACAATCAGGATGCTCAAACAAATGACTAGCAATGGACGACTCATACTTATCAGAACTAACATCAGAACAATCAGCATGTGCGGTGGACACATCCGATTTCACATGGCTAGTCGAGTGGACCCTAGCCGTTGCCTCTGTCTGTGCTTTAGTCGCTGCCATCGCCGCCGTTGCCGATCTTGTTATTCTTCTGGTTGATGTGGTTCCTGTCACTGCCACGCACGTAGGTGTCTTGTCCGGTTGTTGCCTCTAAGTTTGTTAAGTTAGGTCCCGTCGAGTCACATGATCGTACCTCTATAATTGAAGATAAATTATGCGCCTTTCTTGATAGGTTGGTTGGGTCGAAGGAACTGATTGACTATGAGGCTAAGCTGCTTAAGCCTTTGGGTTCAGCTCGCCCTAGAATGTATGGCTTACCGAAGATTCATAAGAGGGATTGTCCTGTCCGGCCCATCCTTTCTATGTTAGGTTCTCCCCAGTATAAGATTTCTCGCTGGCTGTGTAGAATGTTGCAACCCGTTTTAGAATTATACAGTCGGTATGTAGTTCGCGATAGTTTTCAATTTGTCGATATTCTGCGCGACCACTCCTTCCCCGATACCTATGTTATGTGCTCTTACGATGTTGTTAGTCTGTTCACAAATGTCCCTTTGGATAAAGTCATTGATATTTGCTGCGAAACGCTATATCATCGCTCACTATGTCCGCCTGGCGAGTTACGTGAAGATTCGTTCCGCGAAATGATCCGCTTGGTAACGTCAGGTGTGGAGTTTTCCTTTGATGGTGTCATGTATCGACAGATTGATGGTGTTGCTATGGGTTCGCCCCTTGGTCCTGTTTTGGCAAATATATTTGTTGGTTATTACGAATGTCAGATTCCGGTTAGTTTGATGCCCCCATTGTATGTGAGATTTGTCGATGATTCTTTCTCGTATTTTCAGTCTGAGGCTCAGTGCCTCCAATTTCGTGATCTGCTGAGGAAGGTTGTTGATGGTATGTTGGATTTCACGTGTGAATTTGAGGAGTCAGATCGTCTACCTTTTCTTGATGTGCTCGTTGAGAAGTCAATTGATGGTGGTGTTGTCACGTCGGTCTATCGCAAGCCTACGTTCACTGGCTTGTACATTGTTTGGGATTCGTTTTGCGCGACACTGTATAAGATCAATTTGTTGCGTAATTTGGTGGATCGTGCACGTCGCCTTTGTTCGTCTTCAAGGTTGGAGCAGGAGTTGGAGAAGTTACGTGCGCTTTTTCGTCTCAATGGATACCCCGAGTCTGTTATTGTGAAGTATGTAACTGAGACCAGTCCAAAGAAGAATGCTGAAGTTTCCGCTAATCCAGTATACCTATGTTTACCGTGGAAGGGCGAGTCAGTATCACGTATGGTTCAGCGTCGGGTTAAGTCTGCCGTGGAGTCCAATTACCATAATGTTCATATTCGCTTCATCTACTCCACGGTGCGTGCGTTCACGGTGAGGAAGGACGTCCTACCTACAGGCCAATTATCCAAGTTGATTTATCACTTCGAGTGTCGGCAATGTGAGAGCCGATATGTGGGTAGGACTCTTCAACATCTGGACGCACGCATCCGACAACACGCACCGCTACACCTTATTCCACAACACGCACGATCCACTCGACCACGGAGGGGACGTCCAGCAAAGAATCATCCTGGTACAAGATGGTCCAACGCAGCGGCATCAACACCAAGGAACGTCACCTCACAATTAACTAGACCACCAGAAAAACAACCGGACAAGACACCTACGTGCGTGGCAGTGACAGGAACCACATCAACCAGAAGAATAACAAGATCGGCAACGGCGGCGATGGCAGCGACTAAAGCACAGACAGAGGCAACGGCTAGGGTCCACTCGACTAGCCATGTGAAATCGGATGTGTCCACCGCACATGCTGATTGTTCTGATGTTAGTTCTGATAAGTATGAGTCGTCCATTGCTAGTCATTTGTTTGAGCATCCTGATTGTCGTGCTGTGTATTCGGATGATTGTTTTTCGATTGTGTCACGTGTACGCAGTGCTAGATTGCTGAATGTTTTGGAAGCTGTATACATCCACACAAGGAAACCCAACCTTTGCAAACAGAAACAAATCAAATTCACACTTAGGCTGTTAGGTAGGTCGTCAAAACCTCGTTAGTTACATGTATGTCCAGTGGTTGTCTCTTGTTGTCGCACTACATGTCGCGCTTATTGAGTTTTCTCG
>NC_088645.1:23197603-23202603 GCF_964019385.1 Sycon ciliatum | reverse complement strand
AAGTCTGACTTCACTGGTGTCGTGATCCACGGAATACCCGTCCGCGGCCCGGCTTGCGCAGCAAAAGATGATTTGATTTGAATTTTTTCACACAGCGGGCTTTTTCACCGAAGGTCGAAAATCGCTGCAACTGGGCCATATTATGTAGATCTACGACTCGTAGACTTCTGCCACTGGCCTGCCATTCAAGGCTGCTACCTTCCGCAAAGTAACAGTTCCGGCCACATTTGGTGGATGGATGGACTGCGTGTCGAAGAACGCGGCAAATCTGCTGCAAAAGCAGAACGTCGCACGCCAATTCCGTGGTAATGTAGTATCCCTGCCCGACCAATACGGAAGCAGTACGGAACTAATACGGAGCTTGCCTGATGTATATTTAGTGTATCTCCGTGTGTAAGCGTACGTCGTCTGCTGCATAAAAGCGGCTGCGCATTTCTGTTTTGATGAAGATGAGATTTTGATAATAACGAGCTATTCATCCTCCAGGTGAGCACCGGAGAGAAAGTCAGTTATTTTGCCGTTCCTTCTTTCATTAACGATTATATCTCAGGTGTGTACCTGAAAGTAGAATAAAAGTAATTATTGTTAATTGCACCGCGCCTACCACTCGGCTACCTATTACATTGGTGGCAGCGGTGTAGTTTTAAATAAAACAACGTGATTCGACCCCAGACCCCCATGGCTCAACCCGCTGCAGCTCCCTGCGACGAATCATGATGAGAATCATGTTTCTTGCCTTCCTGGGCTTGACCCTGCTTATTAGCTTGCAGCACAGTCAGGATGCTAGCGTGGATCACCCTTCCCTCCGCATGGCGTCCACTGGAGACTCCGATGGCGATTCCAAGCGACCCGCAACCTACATGTATATTACCGGTGGTGATGGCGAAGCTGATGAGGACGACAACAGGCAGTCTGCTGCCCAAGACAAGGAGGGTATTCCCCAAGACCAGCAGCGTTTGATTTTCGCCGGCACGCAGTCGGAAGCAGGAGCCCACTCTTCACTTGGTACTTCGTCTCCGTGGTGGAATGCAGAATTTCGTCAACACTCTTCCTGGCTAGACCATCACTCTTTACGTTGCGCCAAGCGATGCTATCGACAATGTGAAGACCATGATTCAAGACGAGGAGGGAGTGATCTGTCTGACGCCGAGCTAGCCGCTCTGAGCGACCGGCCCAACCAAGATAAAGATAAAACCTGGCTCGCCCTCCGCCAATACTGGCCATAGCTCCAGCCGTCGCCGTGGTTACTAACGCTGATTCCAGGTATGGCATTTTCTTTCCTGTCTTCCTTCAGTCTCCCTGTTCTCTTCAGTCTTCCTTTATGCGAGTGTGTGAATCCAGTTTAGTTTGGTAGGCGTCTGATCATGGTGAGCCACGGTTTACCCAGCTAACGTGGGACAATGTGTGTGACAACGCCCCTGATAGTTATAGTGTATTCAGTTCGGTTTTTTTGAACTGCGATGTTCCTGGCGGGTTGTGCCAGCGTAGTGCAGCAAGAGTGCTGTGGTTTCAGGTCCTATTTGGAGAACAGTTCTTTCCCCTTTTGACCCCGTGAGATCGTGTGAACCTGGTGTGCTTCTACTTTATGATTTGTTATCAGTTCATTTCTTCTGTCTACTCTAAACGTTATCATTTCCGATATAATTTGCCATCTTCCGGTTGACGCTGTGTTCGTAACTCTTCACTAATTTTTTTTTTTTTTTTTTTTTTTTTTTTTTTGGACAATAATTGTCATTTGACATGGCAGAGAATGCTTTTTCAGCCCCCGTTCTGCCGAAATATGCTCGACCCCCCAAACAGGCGTTTTCTGCCGAAAATTCTGCCGGCATTATCCGCCAAGCCCTAACACGTACATGTACGTGTATGTTCTATGACTCAATCTGTACGTTCTATGATGTATTTCTTTAAAAAAATTGCCGTTTCGCTAGTTGTCATGCGCCAGCGATATCGTGTTCTGTGCCCGTGCAAGAGGTCTTCTCACTCCTAGTAGTAGTACAGTATTATAATAATAATAATAATAATATAATAATACCACAGCACGCGTAATAATATAATTATGTGGGTATAATTATACGTTCCGCTTCTGTCCTATCTCCTATGATCAAATTCCATTATCAAGGTAATTATTAACACGGCGCACTGATGACCTGTGACGCCAGATCATGGATTGTCGGCCAGATTTCTCCATGTAGGCTTGTCCAGAGCGATGGCCCTCACATTCCCCAGCTGACTGCTGCGCTTCAAGTCGATGTTCCTCCTCTGTAAGTCGCTTGTGATGCGCGTCGCAATGGATGTCCTTGGACGTCCACGCCCAGCCTTGGCATCTCCCGCAAAATAGCCCGTCAGCGCGATCCATGGCGGCGCATCCCTGTCCATACGGAGAATATGGCCGGTTAGCTGCCATCTTCTCCTGTCCACGATGTCAGATAGTGGTTCCGTGTTGCACCTCTCATACAGCTCAGTATTTGATATCCTGGCTGGGTAGACTATGCCAATGAGCCGTCGGAGCTGCTTTCGGTGGAAAACGTTTAACGATTCTGCTTGTGCTGCCGTGAGCCCCCATGCGCCGCAGTTATACAAAAGAACGGGCAGAACCAGGGCATTATACAGGCGGATGCGCCTCTGCTCACTGACCTTCCCACGCCTCAGCCAGAGGCTATACATCCTGCCGTATGCACTCGAAGCGAGGTCTTTCCTCCGCTCCAGGTCCTCACTGTCGCCAATGAGGGACCCTAGCTGCCTGCTGGACCGCCAGGAGTCTGAAGTTGATGTCAGATGCAAGAATTCGGTCTTGGTCTCGTTTACTGTAAGGGACCAATCCCCGAGTTCTGCGCTAATGATGGGGAGGCTTCGCTTCAGCCACTCCTCACTGGTTGAGTACAATGTCACATCATCGGCGTAACCTGTTTCTCCGGGTATGTGACGGTCGGCGAAAGGGCGTTCGGGAAGGTTTGCTCTCACTTGGCGCAGTGCTGCCTCCAGGTAACAAATAAAAAGAACAGGGCTCAAGCCATCTCCCTGGGGGGTGCCGATGGTGCTGAGAAACGGATTGGCAGTTGCCTTTCCTACTTTCACTGATATTTGTGTGTGGAACAGTAGGTGCTGGATCATGCGCACTTCATCGGGGCCAGTCACTAATGCCATGACGTCTAACAGTTTGGTGCGATCGATCGTGTCGAACGCACGGGACATGTCAATCCCCAGCATGTGGCATTCCCAGTTGTATCGAGTCGCCTTGGCCGCAATCCAGTATTATAGTGTGCACTAAAGTACATGTACATGTACATGGATGTATGGCACAATACTGGGACCTGCCAGCAACAGGAAGACTGTCCATGCAGCAGGATGTCCATCCGATGGCAGGCATCAGGAGACCGGAGCATACACTCTCGTTTGTCCATTCGTGCCACAGCAGCTTCCACTGTCTCTTCGTATAGCAGGAGCGACACGTATCCTGTGGAGACAAGTAGGGACGCAGCCGGAAACAAGCAAGACATCGATCTGCAGCCCCAAGAAGGCTAACATGTTCTGCTGTATGCCTCGGCCATCCGTCCAAAGTACAAAAGCGCTATTTTCCCTCTGTTTCGCTGAAGTGCGATACGGGACCACGGTTGTTCCATCTTCTCTGACGCTGTGTGGGTTCCCTAAATCTGCCGGTCCTTCTTCACACCACGTACATACATGGTATGGTCTTGGCGAGAGTAGGCAAGATGCAGCCAGTACAGCTTTTCTTGTTAGGGTTTGCTGCAATCTTTATTGCTCAGGCGACTGGAAACGCTCTGCCCGAAAGGTCATCAGATGTTGGGTACGGCGTCAGCAAGCGCTCCCTGTTGAACTTCGGTCACATGGTGGCGTGCGCTATACCGAACGTGGGCAATGCCATCACGGCGGCGGCGCGCTACAACAAGTACGGCTGCTACTGCGGCGTCGGCGGATCCGGCACGCCGGTGGACCCCATAGACCGATGCTGTCAAGCGCACGATGCATGCTACGGCGCAGTCACGGCGGCGGGATGCAAGACCTCCTACACGGACATGTACCACTGGCAATGCAAGCGTGGCGTGCCGGAGTGTACAACCTCCAAGTTTATGGAACATTTTGGTAAGGCCCCAAGACGACTTTAACTTACTTCCCATATGAATATCGATTTTTAAATCACCATCCAGGGGTAACAGGCAATCTGAGTGTAGTAATGCAGAATGCGATGACAAATTGCAGGCGTAGATCAACACATTAAATCGCAAATCAACATACAGTGAAACCTGTGACTAACGACCACCCTTTGGGGCCAGAGAAAGTGGTCTTTAGTGGCAGGTGGTCCTTAGTTACAGGTTTGCACCACCCAACCATGTATGAATGTGAGACCTTCCGTGCCTGGCAAAGTGGTCTTCAGTACCAGGTTGGTCGCTAGTCACGGTGGTCTTTAGTTACAGGTTTTACTGTAGTACCAGGTTGGTCGCTAGTCACAGTGGTCTTTAGTTACAGGTTTTACTGTAGTACCAGGCTGGTCGCTAGTCACGGTGGTCTTTAGTTACAGGTTTTACTGTAGTACCAGGTTGGTCGCTAGTCACAGTGGTCTTTAGTTACAGGTTTTACTGTAGTACATGTACCAGGCTGGTCGCTAGTCACGGTGGTCTTTAGTTACAGGTTTTACTGTAGTACCAGGTTGGTCGCTAGTCACAGTGGTCTTTAGTTACAGGTTTTACTGTAGTACCAGGCTGGTCGCTAGTCACGGTGGTCTTTAGTTACAGGTTTTACTGTAGTACCAGGCTGGTCGCTAGTCACGGTGGTCTTTAGTTACAGGTTTTACTGTAGTACCAGGCTGGTCGCTAGTCACGGTGGTCTTTAGTTACAGGTTTTACTGTAGTACCAGGCTGGTCGCTAGTCACGGTGGTCTTTAGTTACAGGTTTTACTGTAGTACCAGGCTGGTCGCTAGTCACGGTGGTCTTTAGTTACAGGTTTTAATGTACATGTACAATCATGTACATTGTATGTGGAG